>NC_045566.1:15635000-15737500 GCF_009819795.1 Aythya fuligula
TTTTAAAGACGTATTTTCTTTTTGAAATGTTATCCATTTATCTGTCTATGTATTTCTCTGACTAGGGTCACACACCTCACACATCAAGCTTTAGTGCATGCTGCTGCACAGGACACGTAATTACCCATTGAATACAAAAGATAGGTCATGAATGGAAAATGGGCCCGTTCAAACCAGTTCAGAATTGCACTATGCTAGTCACTTACTTTTGCTAGTTATTTTATTGCTACAGTCTTAATACTGCTTAAATGCACACTTTTAAAGCACTAATTGATAAGAAGGACTCTGTAAGGGCCTCTAGTTACCATTGTATCTTTGGAGCAAATCATCAGAGAATATGCTCTGGCACATATTTGCAGCTGTATTCTTCAGCAACTGTTCTTAGTGTGGAAAAAACACCAGCATGTCTTAAAAAAATTGTTTTGCATTTCAAGCCAGGAAATCTCAGCTACGTTCCATCTCACTTATGGATTGCGAAAAGCTACCGTAGTGAAAAACAAATTGTGGGATACATATCACATAGAAGGTTTATATGATATATCACTCAGCATGGAGCCTGGTTTGATTTACTTTGCACCCAAGCAAAAGAAACTGAAAATGAAAATAGTGTTTTTCCGTTCCTTGTATTCCCTGCAATATTCTGCCATCCTTCTGAAGGTAAAGTGCGTCATGAAGTCACTGTAGTTTTGCATTCAATAACTGATGGCAGGATAAAGCCTTCCTGTCTAGGAGGATGGTTCATAGCTGCACAGGTGGAACTAAATGTCTCATTTCTCAACTCATACCCAATTTGGAGAGGATTTTGGCTCTTCCTGTCTTGCAGAGGAGATCAGGGAGCTGCACGGGGACAATGAGCTCTCCCTGTGCACTGACCCCTGCTCCGATTTAGACACCAGGGACCTGCTGTGATTCATCTGGGAGTGTAACAAGAAACTATGGCACTAGGCAAACTACTCACTGACTGACATTTAGGAGCTTATAAATTGTTAGGGAATATTTAAAATGATGCAAATGAATATTTTCATATAGTATATTTGGCTGTATTCCTGGCCTGTATTATTTTTCTGGGTTGGATACCTCCATCTCCAGCAGATATTCAGTCCTTAAAATTGTTTGCCTTTTATTTTATGCTATTTATTTTTCTGCCATCTATTATTCTAAAGAGATGTAATGGATCAGCCCAGATATATTTCATGTTGTGAGGAGAGAGAAGGAAACAGCCTGAAAAATCATCTGCAGTTCAACATTGAGCTGATATTTGTGGAGATAAGGACTTAGCCCACAACATTTTTACCTTGTGATTTGGATTCCACAGGGTAACAATCAGCTCCAAAAATCTCATTGTGACACTGTTTTCAAAGTCAAATAAGGAGCATCAATGAGAACACACCACCCCCCAAGTGGCTCCCCTCCAGCTTCATAACCCCAATTTATTTTTGACTTTGCACCATAAGACTGAAATGATTAATCTGTAATAGATAATCCCACAAATCTGCTACAGAAGAACAGAGGATGTGATTTGCTCAGGATTTGGCACACTGGCAATGGCATGTTATGGCGAGATGCTTAATGAACACTGCACCACAGAAAAATAACATGCATAAATCTCCGGCTACTGGAGAGGGATGTCCCCCTGTGCGGTGAGGGAACCTCCTCCAGCGGTCACATTGACCACTGACTGCCCACCAGTGATTAAGCACATCATTTCCATCAGCTTTCCACAAAGACTTCTCCAAGCTTAGATGTTCAGCACAACCAGCCTTGAGCTTGCATTTCAGAAGTGCTAAGCACCTACAACATAGAAATTGAGGCGTTTACTCCACCTCTGTGGTGCCCTGTGGGGTCTCAGGATGTATGTTATAGAAGTGCAAAGTGTAGTTATTTGTGGGAAGTATTGAATGCCTGAGGGAAACACAAACAGCTGGATGGCTACATCGCGTTTTTGTGCTACCGAATGTTCACCTTCATTTCAGGCAGTAGAGGAAGTTTGTGTGGAACTTGATGCATAATTTATGGCACCATGAAGCATTTACCAGGGGTAAGCCTGAGCCCACAGAATCTAGTTGAAAAGGGCAAGCAATTTTTTTAAACTGGGACATGGCTACTTCTTGTGCCAAACCTAAAAGCCCAAAGCTGTCAAAACAAAATCAGAGCAAGTCTAAGTAACAGGCAGCAATTTCTCTTGGCACTGCCTGCATATTTGCCAGTTAACAGAAGTAATTGGCCTTTTCTCTCATTTTAGAAATTGCTTAGGAATGCTAGAAACTCGAGAAAAAATTCTCTCACCTGTCTGACCTTGGCCAAGTGCTGAAGAGCAATCATCCACCTGAAAGCAGGGCACCTCCAACAGCAGGCAGAGCAAAGGATGGTTGTGCTCTTATTGCCATTCAGCGACACCTTCCTGCTGCTAGAACTCCATTTCTCTTTTTGCAGCATCTCACTATTTACTAAGTAGCTGGAGATAAATATGGTGCTCTAACCTCCATTTCCTCTAACTTCAGGGAGATTTACCTGCCAGTCCAGGCAGTCCTTTCTGGCATCAGAAGTTGAACAAAGTTCTCCTTGTGGTAACGGAGTTTATTAGCCTGTGATGCCCCTTCCCTTGACCTGGTGGGACTTCTCCTTTGCTTGTGCTCCTGCCAGCCCTTGGCCTCCTGCGTGGGGTCAGTGAAGGTCTCAGTCTCCAGACTCCTAGGCCATAACCAAGAGCCATAATTCATTTTGTGTGCGCCATCAAGCAGCAGCTGTCTTTAAACCGCTGACCCAAGGCACAGGTGCAGGACAGCGGCATCGCTCACGGAGGCGCAGGATGACAGCAGGCCACGAGCTGAGTCCCAACGGCCGGGCGGCCGGCTGAGGTGGCTGGAGTGGCTCCGGGCCTGGGAACTGCCCCGTGAGGCAGCGCTGTTGATGGACGGCCGTGACAGATGCCTGTGTGCTGTTATCTCCACAGCCATCAAAAGGAGATGCTTATAGGTTCATATTAGCTGTCTCTTTAGCCCAAAGGCGCAGGCTTCCTTTGGTTGTGTGTGTGTGTGTGTGGTGATGACAGCTTTCCCCTTCATCCAACAGCCACACTGGAGCTTGCCAGGACAGCACTGACACCATGCAGCCTCTGCAGCAACGCAGAGCACGGGGAACAAAG
This sequence comes from Aythya fuligula, assembly GCF_009819795.1. Lineage (NCBI taxonomy): Eukaryota > Metazoa > Chordata > Aves > Anseriformes > Anatidae > Aythya > Aythya fuligula. Next base: position 15,638,146 of record NC_045566.1, read on the forward strand.
CAGCCCAGGGAAATGGGGATACTGGGAGCCTGAGCTCAACTCCTTCCTCCCTCTGCTCAGGCCATGCTTGTCCCTAGAGAAATCAGAATTTGGGTTTTCCCCTCTCAAACACCCAAGGGCCAGGCCCGGGCTCCACTTCTGCGCTCTGCTGGGCTGCCCTGGCAGGGAAGTGAGCTGTACTTGGCAGTTCTGTGGGATTTTTGACTTGGGAGATAGCAAAGGCAGCATCAACAGCTACAGTTCAGAGGGGAGAAAAGGGCTGTCTGCCAAACAGTGCTTGGAGCTCATGGGGGGGTACTGATGCAAGTGGTCAGATTGACGCAAACTTCTTCCCAGCCGCTTCACGAGCATTGCCACATGTATTGTTCAGCTACATGGTCTTTAGAGGCCCCTTCCAAACCAAACCAGTCTATGGCATTGTCTCTGTCTCCACCTCTTGGTGCTCCTAACCACAGGCTGAGGTCTCACCTGCAGTCTGGGGATGGTGGGATGCCCAGCGGCAGGGTTTCACACTGGGAAGTGCTGGGGGTCTTTCTGTAAGAGAGGCCTGAGAGCGTCTGCCTCAAAACAGGAGTCAGGGCAGGCCTAGGTGATGGCTCTGGCTCGGGAAGGGGAGGGCAGCAGGGTTTTTCTCCTGGCTGTGCAGGCCCTGGTATCCCTGCTTCCTCATGCCTGCCCCCTTCTACCGCAACTGGTGCCTAACTCCTCTGGTGCCGTGGGGTCAGGTAAGTGTCAGAAAAACCCAAACTCACAGCAGCAGACATGAAACACTGGCACACAGATCCTGGTTCCAGGTGGCCTCAGCACCCACCTCCTCCTCCAGCACTGCCATTGCAGGCTCAGGAGAGGAGCAAAGGTGGTGCGACCATCTGCCCTGGTGCCAGGGGTCTTAGCACTAGGGTGTAACGTGCACAGGTGAATGGTCTGTTTTGCAAACAGGCAGGCTGAGGTTGTCTGGGTCTTTCCAGAGTCCTTGTTATTTTTTTTCTTCCTTTGGGGGCAGGGGAGAAGCCAGTAATCATAGGAATAAAGGACTAAAGTAGTTGGATGAACCATAATTTCCTAATACAAACTCTCCTTGTCTGTATTTCTAACAGTTACAGCCATGGATGCTGAGACGGTTGCATTTTGGACAAAATAAGCACTGTAACAATAATAATGGGATGGCTATAAAAAAGTCAAAGTTCATTAAAAAAAATGCTCACCCATTTCATCACTAAGTCTTATTCCAATTCTGATAATTGGTCACTCAAAGGGAACTTTTTTTTTTTTTTTTAAGAAATTTGTTAGTCTAACACAATGTTAAAACATGTGTCCAAAAGTAATGCATTGGTTTTCTGTGGAACAATCCATCTGTTAGTACAAGAAAATTAAGACAGGAAAAATAAACCTTATCCCATGAAATCAGACATGAGAGAAGAATCCTTTTGAAACTCCCCCCCAGAAATCCCAACCTGAGTGCAGAAGGAGGCAGACAGGCAGTAATGAGCAGAGTGCAGCCTCCACTGGATTCTTGCCCCTGGAAAGCCGCAGAATTACAAAATATTCAGGCATGAAAGAAATTACAGATTTGCTACAGATATCTGCTGCTTAGCGCCTAAAAATTTAGTTTAAGGGTCCTCTCAATCTGTGTATGGAAATGAGTCAAAAGCAGAAGCACTTCTGACCTGCTTGAAAATTTTTAGCGTCATCTCAACTGTTCTAGAAATTAAAACATTTCCAAGCTAATAATTTTGTACTCTTGGATTTTAGTTTTTCTGTTTGTTTGTGTTTTAATCAAAACTGTATATATTTCAAATCCGTAAAGTGACTGGACAAAGCAGTGTTAAAAATTCAACTGCACTAATTACTAGCTGAGCAGCATAAAAACCTCTGAATAAATGTCAGTCTAGGAGATAAGCTCTTATCTTAATCTAATGACTCCACAGACTTAATTTGTCAGGCCAGCCTAGTTGATGAAAAACAGGTTTCTATTCTCTAGTGTTAGCAGCCACATCTTTCCAAATCTTTGAAGTTGGATAGTAATACCATCAGTGTCATCCTGCAAAAATCTTGTGACCAAGCCAATTTCATTCCTATTGTCCTGTTACACTTAATTAAAGTTGTTTTACCCCCATTGGTCTGCGATAGGTGAAAATGAAGCCAATTTATTTTTAGATTTGTTATATTCTTGGGATAATCATTCTTGCTTTTTTTTTTTTTTTCTCCTTCCCCCACTCTCAACAATGTGTTAATATTTGCAGTGCTCTTTTGGTATCAGAAAGCTGGGCTTTGCAGCAGGGCTCCACAGACAGCACAGTGCTATCCCAGGACAATTCCTGCAGTACAGATGAAGTATGCAAGTCTGTGTGTGTTTATTTGTATAGAGAAGAATAATTTTGAGCTCTGGCAATAAATTTGATCTTAGAAGATGATTTTAGGTTTTGGAAGTTCTTTCCTAAAGGAGCATTTGACATATTTAGAGCTAAATGCACCAAATGTTCATATTGTTTGGACAAAGTGGATTAGCAAATAGAAAAAAAAAAAAAAAAAAGAAATTGGCTATGGTCAGTGTTTCCAGCCCCCCCGCCTCAGCTCACCCTTCTGACGGGAATCTGGCAGGCCTTTTCATGCACAGTGCCCCATTTCAAAGGATACCATTTAAGAAGAGTATTCTTCATCCCAATCCTGGTATTTAAACAGGGATATTCTTGGGTTTGAGGAGTTACCTGGGAGGTGAATTTTACACTGATGATACCCAGGAATACTACAGTTAGGAAAACTCAAGGAAAATGGTAGGATTAAGGTGTGACATGCTGAGCCAAATCAGAGAGGCCAGGGGTCAGCTCCTGTCCCCAACAGGCTGTGTGTGAGCATGGGCACCCAGTTCTGCACCTCAGTGCTCGGAGTGTAATGGGAGGTGGGCGCTGGCATGGTGGCAGTCAAAGTCTGTGAGCCCTGGCATGTGGACTGTGCTGCCTGACACATCCCTGCAGCAAGGGACATGACAGGGTGGGGAGGCAGGGTAGGGATCTTTGCTCCTACAAAAATGTCAAACTGGAAGATGTAATTTCCCCATCTTGGTTGGGTTCTGCAGCTGAAGTGTACTAATGGCATCATTTTAACATCCTGGCTTGCACATCCCTGCTTATGGCATATTTTTGTCAGCTGGGGTCTGTATCATGTTGTCTTTCCTTTTTTACCCTCAACCTATGCAAGGAAGCAGAATTAGCAGAGCAGGGCTATGAAAAGTGCTTATGGTCCTAAATGTGACCAGAAAGGCGGGGCTGCTGGATAAATTACAGGCAAATTTCCACAGATGCTAGAGAACCTCTGGGTGCAGATCAGTGCATACTTCTGTTTTTTAAAGCTTCCAGGCTCCTTTTGCCTATGGGAGTTGGGAACACAAAAGCTTTTGAGAATCTTAAAGCCTGAGACATATTTAAGAACTGTTGCCTGTTGCTTCCCAGGATTGAGACAACAAAATTTTTGAGAGCTCTGTGCTGCAGTCAGTAGCTGTCTGACCCTCTAAACACTAATAAACATTTGGTGCATGGTCTGCAAGCTTGAGGCCTTGTCTGACCAAAGCTTAAATTATATCCATTGATTTCATCATGGAAGTGATGGTCCACTCCTGGACATGCCAAATTCATTTATGTTAGGGCTATGGCCTGGAATGGCATTTTTTTCATAAGAATTAATGGATCCTCATTTCTCCTGCTCTGAGTCAGAGTTTAAATCTACAGGCCATTCCCGACACAGCTGTAACAGAAAATGAACACATTGAAGTGAAATTTTCAAAGTGACATTTGAATCCCCTCTCTCTGATGAAATCCCACCTATTGATCCAGTCAAATGACTGCAGTCTCCATGGGTCCATCCTGCAAAGCCTCCTCGACTGGCTTATTACTGCAATTCTTCAGGTGCACCGCTACCGTCTTTCAGCAGAGGACAGGTGCCAGCTAATCAACTGGAAAAATGAAAGCTCCTAGAGATGAAATCCTACTTCAGGTGAAAGCTATGACAAAATTCCAATGGACATCAGGGGCTACATGTATCTTAGGACATCATCTCAAGTTGGAATTTCCATTTTAATGCTGGCTCCCTGATCTACGCAGTGGCTTTAACTTGGAATAACTCGTTTATTGCCCTTTCCCCAGTAGCTGATGCACTGAGGGGCTGACTCACGTCGGAACTGTGGCCACAGGGGCATTGTGCTAGGATCTATCTGGCTTGAGTTAAACTGTCCGTACACCAGCAGACTTTGTGGCCTCATGAGTCCTTTTGCTCCTTCCATGCCCTCCACCATTTCCTTTTGTCATTCCACTAAAAAATTCACCTGCTTGGGCCTGCAAAGGAGCGCTGCCATTTCTGGGCCACCACCTACAAGGAGAGCAACTCGGGGTGCTGAGGAGAACTGAAGCCTCATGAAAGAACAAAGCTGAGTCCTTTGTAGAAAAATGTTGTGACTTTCAATCAGAGAGCTATGGATCCAGATCAATTTTCCTAGCAAAAGGGAATAACTCAAGTCTGAAAACAAAAAGGAGCCTGTCACGATGAGATACAAAAGTATGGGGTTATCTGTCAGGCTTGATGAAGTATAGTGCTGACAAGCCAATAATGAGCTAAGGGCCACAGTGAGGCTACAACAAGCTGGAGCCACCTTGGCCTGGCAAACTAAAGTCCACATGCTGGCACCACTACTGGAGGCAGGACAAGCACGGTCAATAGGAGCAGGACTTCTTTCTTGATTTGCAAATAGAGTATCCCAGCTCGCACACCTTTTGTTGGGTGAGTGGCAGAGTGTGCTAATGCACATGCCTTTCCTTGGCTCTAAATGGTCTCTGACTATAAAAGTTAATAGCTTTGATGCAGCATTCCTAAAAGGAAGTGTTTGTCAATTCTGCTCTAAGTGTTTGAGCTCAAAAGTCTTAATTCAATGTGTCAGATAAGAGAAAATCATGTTGGCTTATATTTATGATTTATCACTTCTATCTTAGCACTAGAGATGTTTCGAGAGCAAACTAACTCTCCGGTTTGTGTTTTGCTTTGCTTTGTGTGTGTATTTTTTTTTTAATCCATCTAAACCTTGCCAGTCAAATCCATAACAGGTCTATACCAGTGTCAAATCTGCTGGGGGTGGGAGGAAGAAACACATCTGGAATGCACTAAGGTAGTATGTTTTGATAAGTCATAGCTTATGGCTGGGTACAGCAGAGGTTTGAAAATAGGCAGGCAGTGAGTACAAATCCATGACGAATAGCTGAGGCCCATGCTACTGCACAGGTCAAGATGAGCCACACTGCCAGACCCAGAGGAGCGCTGATGCCTGCTACTTCATGGGGCCCTTGGGTATATTTGGGATTCTTGAGCTGAGATTGGAAAAGGGGAAAGCCTGGTGAGCAGGCGAGCAGACCCACAGAAAAGCAAAGAAACTTGTAGTGAACAAAGACAGGATGCAGGCTACATGTTATAGGTAGAAAAGGATCAGATCACCTCAGGAATTTGGGTGCTTAAGTGCCTTGTGTAGGATCCACCCCAAAAAGGCCTTGATGACCTAGGACAATATGGGTCGAGAGGTGTCTTCTATACCTACCAGCTCTCCAGTAGCACCAAAGCCAACATAAGAACCAGAGATCAGTCTTGATAATCCCATCATCTGGCCATGACTGCTTTGTGAGATTGTTACATGCATGGGACCAAAGTAGGTAGAAAATTGTTTGGGTTAATCTCAATTTTTCCATAACATGTTACCTGGCAAGTGATGATGGCTGCTGAAACGTTTGCGTTAGGCTCTTGCTTTTACAGTAGCGCTGTGTAAAACAGAGAACAAACAGCTTTGTGGCGGTAACAGTGGCTTCCCCCACATGGGATGCTCTCTCCCCTTTCATTTTGGCCTTGGTAAGTGCACATCAAAGATTTTCCACTTCTCCCGTTTCAAAGGGAACCTCCACCCACCCGCAAGTAGCAGTAAGCATTTCCTCCGGTCTTCACAAGCTGTTACTGGCTCAAACACCTTCCCTGCACTCTTTGGGAAAGGAGGCAGATAATGCAGGGAGAGCTGCAGTGATTCTCGGGACCAGCAGTAAAGGTACCCAGTTAAAGGACTTAGCGGGGGGCCTCAGATTTGCTTGCAGAGGCCTGTGTGTCTTTTCTTGCGATCAAAGCCACTGTGAGAAATTGTGGTTTTCAATTCATTTTTTTGCATATGGGAAAGAGGATGGCTTTGTGCAATGGCTGTTTAAAAATACTTCAAAAGAACTTGAATCAGTCCATGGCTGTGCTATATACAAATTAAAATAATTGATTTCTGGCAGCCTTTTAGGAGATCTATAAATTAAAGGGATCACGTTTCTGATACATTTTGGGGGACTTTATTTTATGCTGACTTTCAGAGTGCCCTCCATGCCAGAGCTGGAAGTCAGCCACCAAAGCAGAGAGCTTCTCACTTTCATTTGCTTTGCCCTCTTGTCACAGGAGCCACTGGGTCTCCTTCTGGAGCACCCATGGTTCCGGCGGGTCCTGGACCCATGCCAGCTCTGTACCCTTCCCATTCATTTCATGCTTTGAGAACTTTATGTCAGGAAACAGAAGCTGCCCCAAACCTACCAAGAGCCTCCCCTCTGGGGAGTTTGCTTCTCTCCCCTTTTTTCCATCAGTAGAAACTGATACCCTCACCCAGTCTGTGTTGCACCTGGGCTGTCCCCATTGTGTGCACTGATGGCAATGGGTTCAGCTCTATCTGTGATGACCTAAAAATAGCTCTCAATTAACATTGCATTTCAAGAATTGGAAAATTTCCCAGAAGTCCATTCTTTTTTTTCTTTTTCTGTTTCATTACATTTTACAGTAATAATACACAAGCCTGTAGAAAACATGACGGGTAATGAAAAAATGTAATTAATATAAGCAGTGTAAAGCATTTTTTTCCCTCTGTTGTCCTTGCAGAAAATTACTGCTTTAAACTGAGCAGGATGTGAAAATGCATAAAGCAAACAGTAATATGCTGTGGTTTGTAAATATCTTATGCAAAATAGTTAAGTCAACTGCTGTTTATTTTTCTTACTTTGTGTCACAAGCTCTTACTTTCTTTTGTTCATTATTTTTTCCATTTGTTCTTTTTTGGGGGGGTTTGCTCTCTTTCATCCTAAGGAAGCCATTGGGTTAACTATATTTTTTTTCTGCTACAGCTAATTCAATCAAATATACAGGACAGGCTATTCCATCTCATCTTACCATCTCCCATTTGCTGGCTCTGAAATGCAACATATACTACAAAAGCGTAGCAAGTCAAATCTTCACTGTACTGAGGTTCTGCTCTCATTTTAACGGGATTTAAAAAAAAAAAAAAAAGGAAAACACCTATCCCACAAATAAGTAATTATCCCAAATCCTGCCATAGCATTAAGACAAACTGTAGCCTTCCTGACGATGCCTGTAGGATTTGGCAGTGTTTTTATAAGGCTGCCCAGTCACAGTTCTGGAATGGGCTGTGAGCAATATGCAGTCAACATTAACTAAGATGCCATGGTCTATGCCAGCTCTCCTTAGTATATTTCTCTGTGGCTATCTGTAGAACTTGTAATACCCAGCGATATCTGAAGGTCACAGCAGAGTTTCTGAGCTGAAATACAAAACAGCATTCCAAACACATCTTCTGTGGCCAGGCAAGAAACTGCTTATGGTTTAGTTTCCCTCCCCCCTCCCCGCAGCTGACATCCAGCATTAGTTATTGTTTATTTTTGTCTTGTTCCTGGTTCTAAAGGTTTCCCTTATGGCCCTGCTTTATGTGAACTTTCAGATATCACTCGGGGCTTCTCTGCCTCATCCCCTCTGATGTAGCCGGTTCCCTTGTGAAGGTAGGTTTCCCCAGCTGAAGATCTGTGCCTCTCTCCTGTGGCATTCTGTGCAGCCATTTGGAGTCCCAGATGTAGGAAATGAAATAATCCACGCTCATACAGTCATGAAAGTGCCCATCTGGCACACAGGAACATCACGCATTGGAAGCACACAAGCGTGAGCTCACTTTTGTTATGGCATTTCATAAACAGAGATGCAGCGAGCCAGCAAGTAAGGTCCTTTGGATAATAACAATCATTTCCACCACACATTGTGTTTAAAAAATAGGGGAAGAAAAATAAGACAAACTGGAAAGATTTGCTCTGAGGCTTCTGAGGAGAAATTTCTACTTATAAACGTTTTTTCCCAGTGGCCTGCTGTACTTACATTTCCCTGGTTCTCCCACTCTCTATGTAGATGTAAGACAATGGTGACAGCTGAAATGTAGCCAGTTAACTCTTAGTTACCTCTGCAAGCTCCTCTTCCTCACTGTTCGGTAAAAGAAAGGAAATATTAGATCATACTTACAAAAGTGAGTTCTATAAAAACAAATTGCATGTTACTGCTTTCTTATCACTACATAAAACTCACAGAAACAGTCTAATAAATGACCTCACCACTCAATTTTGAAGTATACAAATTAAAGACAGCAACAGATAAGCCAAGAGAGATTAATGTACAGTGTGTGCGCCTGTATGTGTGTTTGCATGCCTCTATGAGGACATACCCATATGCTGTTGACATTCAACCTCTGGAATAATAATTAGGGGAAAAGGCAGATGTGTAAATTCATCTTGCTGGGCAGTGTATATATGCTGCACTAGTCCCTGATTAATTCAGAACTTGAACACTAATCCAAAACACAAGGTTTCTGTTGGGATATGGTGGCTTATAGAGGGGTGGAATACGAGGAAACAATGAACAGCCCAAAATGATGGACTAAGTTCAATACCAATAAGTAAGAAGCAAGGTTATTTATACTATTCCAGTTTTGTAAAGTAATTGAAAAAAGACACCCTAGGCTTTTTTTTTTTTTCTTTTTTTTTTTTTTTTTATGTCATTGCATGCTGTAAAAAAGCCTTAGGATGTATTAAACCTCAGAAAACCACCATTAGACCTTCTGACAGTGCTGGATCTTCAGAGGACTCCTCAAAGGGGTGAGGTTTTTAAGGTCAATGGAGAGCAGAGAGAGGTGTCAGGCCTCGTGAACCATCGGAGGCAAACCATGTCCCATCCACAGTGGGGGCCTGGGCCTGCCAGGGGCAAGGGTATGCTACTCCACGGTTTATGAACATAATAAATTATGGATAATAGTAAAAGAAAATAGTCTCTGCATTTTACATGAGCCATTTTTGTATTGTATTTGGCAAACAATATCTTTGTCCAGTATATGTTAAATACTAAGTGCTAAGTTGGGAAAACAATGATATGTTTGTAAATACGATAGACCATTACAATATACTGCTTCTCATTTGAAAAGTCATTTGTGCAAGAAATGATTATTGACCCATGATATGTAAATGATTGAAATGCAGAAATTAATATTTGGGTCAACTCATGTATTTTTCAACCATGAAATGAAAAGCTCAGTATTCACATTCTAATTCATACATGAAAGCATTACAGCACTATTACTGGGCTATTGTATTAATTTATTATTGTCTTAGTTAATGACATACAGAGTTATAACTCTACTTTCAAACTGAGGAAAAGGCATTGGTAAGCCCTAGTAACGTTTCAGCCCAGGAATGCCCCTTTTCCTGGACTTTTGTTGTCCTGGTGATCATAAAGCAAATTCACAGCTGATTGAAGCAAATAATAAGCACTACTTGCACTAGGGTGTGTTTGGTCCTAACACACCTTAAATGTTGCACATGGAGGATTGGCTCCTACTTCGCAGCTCCTGACTGTTCCCATGGGGCTTGATTCTTACCTCCTTCACCTGAGTTTTACACCAGTGCAATGCTACTTATTTACTGAATTAAGCTAGAAATAAAATCAGCACAGGGTCGGGGCATAGTTGTCTGTTTCTTACTCTCAGGGGGTTCTGTTTCTGCTCCCCCTCCTCTTTCACTGAACCACGGGGCAGTCTGAGCATGTGGGGCTTCTGATGGTGCTGGTAGGAGACGTTCACCCTGATGGAGTCGCAGCAGCCCCAGCCCTTCAGCCCAAGGTGACTTTTGTGAAAAGATACTGAGAGCCCAGGTTGTAGCCCTAGAGACTCAGGTGCTCTCTTTCTCCCTAGAAGGAGCGTCCCATGACCTGGAGCAGCAGTTCAGCCTCAGCCCATGCTACGCTCTGTCCCTGGGGCAGCAAGAAGAGAGCCACGTGACTGCAGTGAGGTTCTGCACCTGCTGCCACCCATCGCCAAAGTGCTTGGCTGAGGTGGTCAATATGGGACAAGTCGTGCCTGTGAGATTCGATTATCTACAAAGTACCGTATGGTCATCTCTTGGGCTATTATCCATTACATTTCAATTCCATCAGCCACTGAGCTTAGCTGGATTGACTCTGATTTAAGGTCAAAAATCCAAGTAATTCATTACTGTCTTATAAACTGTGCGCTCCACATTCATGTCTTTTTATACAAAAGTAAACAGTGCCTCATTCTTTGTGCCATGGAGCACTGGACTAGACGGGTCTATCTCCTTAAAGAGATGCAGAATTTAATAACAAATAAGTGTATGAGTGAAATCCGTGTAGAATGATATTTGTCATAGACAAAATGAATGGAGAAAGTATGGGCAGAATAATTCAGATAATACCCAAAAGCAAAGCATCACAACTAAGTCAGGATTAACCCATGAAACATGATGTATTTCATGAAATGACTGGTATATTCTAATGACCACAGTGACTCGAATGAAACAGGGCAGTATTGCATTAAGGTTGCTACAGAATTCCTATCTGTTACATACATATTGGGTCATGCCTACAAGAACGGGCCTGATTTATCTTAGATAAAATTACATACAACTGTATTTGCACATATCTTACAGATAAAACTTTTTTTTTTTTTTCATTTTGAGTACAACAAGTGTGTATTTTAGATACAAATTATTTAAGCAGCTTTAAATGGCTCATTTTGATAGTGATAAAGGCAGCTCTACACAGCTTCCTAGCAAGTCTCAGTGTAAGGGCATGTTTGAGTGGTGAAGAACTCATGTGGCTACCCCAGGACTAACTAAAATTGTGACGCAGATGAAGCAGAGGTGGTGATAATCAGTGATGTAGCCACTGCCCCCATGGTGTGAATAAGCAACCGCCCACACCAGCCAGATGTATAGGAGGGGCAACACCCTCTTGATCCTGCCCAATTAATCACTCTCTGTTTTTCTTAGCCTCTGGTGCAAAAGGCAGACCCAGATGACTAATTCTGGCAATAGAGGCCCTGCTTCTCAAGGAGACTTCCCTCTGGTAGAAGCACGATTTGGTTTTAGTTTTCTTGTGGCCTGTTCCTTTATTTGAGGCTAATGGCTGACATGAATCATAATGTTACGAGGGGGGAGCATGATTTGTACCAGCAATCTAGAAAAGATGGCGTGTTCACCAGGGGTGGGCACAGAGGGTGCAGGCTTGACCACAAGGGAAGGAGGCACTGGCAGTGCCTCTCCTCCAAACCCAGTGCCCCCAGGCTGATCTGGAGGGGCATCAGCTAGAGTGTGACCAAGGTGGAAGCGGAACAACACATGCTGTTTTGCAATGAGTTCATGTGGGAGTCTCAAACCAACAAGGTGATGATTACTATGGCCCCAGCCAAGCACGGCCTTTGTTTAACTTCACTGGATGAGTAAGCTAATTGGCGTCACTGGGCCTGTACGTGTGCTTAAAAGTTATGGCTGTGTTAAAGTGCTTTGGTGGGTCAGGGAATAATGGATGTTTAGCACCTCGCAGGATGCAGCCCTGGGAGCAAGCCTTGTCCTGACCTTCTGCGAAGCAAGGGGGTGCTCCCAGGGCCTGGCTGTGCTCAGCCTGCGGCTGCACTGCCCCACGCATGCCACAGCCGCATAATGCTGGGAATTGTCTAAATCATGAAACAACATGTTGTACCAAGGCAGCCAAAAACAACAATAAAATTAGCAGGAGCCAGTCCAGCTGACTCTAGAAGAAGCTGCAGAATTTCAGAATTAATCTTAAATTTACCTCTAACCCTGAAAACTAAACTAATTGTATAATGTAAGGCTCCCCGAACACGTTAGAGAACTTGATGGGAATACCTCAGAAAAAAAAAAAAAAAAAAAACAAAAAACAAAAAACATAAACACTTTAGATAAAGCCCCCATTTTAATTGTATCAATTCTGCCAATTAATGATAATGGAAGAGCAGTCCAATTAGCTAAATAGCTAATAGTTTTATCAAGCAGAGGCTGGCAATTTAAAGCAAACAAATTCTTTCTAATTTTATCCCCTTGCACACCAAGATGTTTAAAGGATAATGGGGGATCCAATAAAGGATATTGCTCAAATAGAGCTACGTTTAAATCGCCTAATGGCTTTAAGAGTTTTACCCCAATTAACAAAAAGAAACATGAACATCCAGTGTCTTCTAGCATAATATCTACAATGTTCATTAGAAAAATAATATATTCTCCATCTAAGGCGAGAATGGAAAACATCACTGACTTTTCCCTTAAAAAAAAATATCCCAAAGCTAAGGGTCCCCTGTAACAGCAAAAGTATCAGAGAAAAAGGACTCTCCAGTATAATCTGAAGTATATAAATAATCTTCAAACTATGGTCATTATTTTTAACGTAACTGTGGATTTGAATAAAGGAGATTGACCTATCTAACATATTTAAGACCAAATCCTACTGTTACCTAAATCTGAAATAAGTTAAAGCTATTGAAGAGAATCAAAAGCCTTTTCAAAATCAATAGCCAGAACAAATTCCTCATGATCATAATTTTGAGGATAAAAAATCCATTAAAGTGATGTCTTTGATTGCTATTAATGAAGCAATCTGGAATAAATCCAGAATGATCCATATGGATAATCAAATCTCACATTTTCTCACATTTTAAAGGGCTCAGATTTGGGCCCTGATTTATATGACAATGATGAGCAAAAGGCTCATTTCCTTCTAATACCAAGGTGCCCACCCTGGACATTGGGTGACATGGTCTCTAAAGGGAGCTAGAGGAGCAATGCATTCAACACTCAAAGAAGAGCTCAAATAAATCAGCTTCCAGCCTCCCCGACAAATCCGCAATACCTCTTTGCTGCAGGTATTTTGGAGGCTACTGCAGGCTGCAGAAACCACTGAAGTGCTGCCTTTGTGCTGGAGAAGGGTGCTGGGGGGAGATCTCCACAGAGCTAAGTCAGCAGATGGGCCCATGCTGGGGAAGATGTGCCATGGGGAGCTCCTGCTGCCACGTGACTGCAGGTCCCTCTCCTGAGTTTGCTTCACTCCAGTGACCTTTCCTCAAACTTATCTGCTCCAGAGCCTGAAAGGTTGAAGTCACATTTGTTTCACTCACAGGGGCTTTTTTTGCAACAGTCTGTTAATTATCTGGCAAAAATCTGCCCCCTACTCCACCCAGTCCCTTAGAGATGCTCAGCACCCTCACTGCCCTGTCAGGCTGAAAAATTTGCTGCTCATCCCAGCAACAGATTTTGAAAATTTCAGCAGAAAACCATTAGTACTAGAACGGAAGACACAGTTTCCATTCCTGACTTTTTTTTTTTTTTTTTTTCCTGCTTGTAACATCTCTCTGGGGTAGATGCCCACCTCCCTCACCTTCCCTTAAAGTCAGAGTGGCCTGTGTTCTGGAAACTGTCACATCCTACAAAATGCTCCTGGCCCTATGCCACAAGGCCAGGATTTGGCCCCTAGTCCCTGAGCAACACTGTTTCAGTGAGAATTCAATAAAGTACTTGTATTATATGAACCTGGTAGGAATCGATTTTTATTTGAAACCAAATTTCAGGTTTCAAGCAAGAACTAAAAGTAAGACAGCAGGTCAATACATTTTGTATGGGTATCACATTAGGTCAGAAAGATACTGAACTTTCACCTTTATTATCACCCTAAATTATCGTTGAGTCAAATTTAATTTCACAGATTTAAGAGACCCTTTTCCTTCACTGACTGCACACAGTGAAGGTGAAAGATTTATATAAATATATGTGTGTATATATATATATTCATCCAAGGCAGATGCAAATGGGTGTTTAAAAGGCTTCTCTGTATGAAGGAAAAGTTACTAACAGAACCACCTGCGTCTCTAACAGCTGAAAATACATATAAAGGCTTTCACTCCAACTTCACAACCAACTGATGCTCTCCTGTTTCTCCCACCCCTACAACCCTCTTCTGCATTTAGACACCTCTAAAACCTATGCAACTCCAAGCTGCCATCTGCTATAGGTGCTGCTTCTACTATATTGGCAAGCTTGGTGGATCCATGTCTCAGGGGTGCCTCTTTGTAACAGGGTGCCCTTGGGTGACCAGGGTCAATAAAAACTGCTGCTTTTCCATATGGCTCTGTGCAGTTAGGATAGAAGGTGTCTCATTTCTACCCTTACTAAAAATTATGTAAACAAACAAAAAGACCAAGCATGTTAGGTTGAACAAAGATCCAACTATTCCCACATTTTGTGTCTGGCAATTACCAGCAGTGGATGTTCAGAAGTGGAAATATAAGAACAGGTCAACGGCTGCTGTTTTACAGGTGGTACGCACCCTCCCAGCAATCTGTGGTTTAGGCAATCTCTAGTTTAAGCTTGTCTGGACCTGCTGGTAGCTGCTAGGGTTACCAAAATCTTCAAGCTAGACTAGAGGCCAACTGCTGACAATCCTTGAGAGTATGTGGAGGTTGCTGTTATCTTTTTAGAATACAAATATATTTTTCCTCTAGTTTTTAGAGGTCTGAAATGATACCTGCAACTCATCAGAATGGTTCCCATTTCTTCTTCATTGTGCACAGCGCTGAATGGATTTCCTCAAATCCTTTTAATGGGCTTGAACCTGAGTAGAGAAAGCAGGCACTTTACTCCAAACTTTCCAGAACTTGTGCAGACACAGTAGTCCTGGAAACACCTGTGAAACATCTAGAAGATTGTTAGGTAAATTGGGAATACTTGAGGAACCTGAACCAGCACCAGCAACAACAATGATCTCTACTGGTGATGAGAGAGATTAACTATTTACTACCAAAATTTGGCCTTGCAGATTGTTGTTTATAGGAGGAAATATGCTATGCCCTGGCATTGGTAGGATGGCTGATGAGTATGGAACAGGCTCCAAGACTGGGCCCAAAGCTTCCAAGCTCCAACCCAGCCCTGCCAGGCGACAATCTACAATGACCACAGAACAGCTCCTGTGCAAGCCAGACATCTCATCAAACTTAAGAGGTATCCTTAAAATAAACAAGAGGCAGATTCAGTGGGTGAATTTCATCTGGAAAGTGAAGTGTCTATTATCTGTATAGAAGCAGAGCCTAAGATGGTAGGAGCAGGGAGTGGGGCAGGGCTGGAGGAGCACTTGGAGTGGAGAAATTCAGCCTGCTGAGTCTTCCTGTCATGGCCCTTACACAGAAGAACTCTTCCATCTTGATCTAAAGCTATGAAAAGTAAGAGGTTGACTCTCTGCAGTCAGCCAGGGTCAAAGAAATTATAGGTAACGTTTTCTGACCAATATTATTAAAAGCCTCTACCAGCACTAATGGGCACCACAGCAAATCACATTCACAGGATTTTCTTTAAGTACCTCTGTCACTACTAAGCTTGAGGATGCTTTTTTTTATTATAATAATTAATTATAAATGCAGTTATGTATTCCACTAGCCTTTTTGAAACTAAGGGAAATTTACCAGGAGAACAAACAAACAAAGGAGAACAAACTCTGCACCTTGTCACAGTGATGTAACGCCAGGAAAGCTGACAGAGTACTACGAACTCACGTAAGGAAAGAATGTGCTTCAAGCTCCCGGAATGCATGCTAGGCCACGCTGAACAGATACAGCCATCTCACCCTGTCAAGTAAGAGCATGAGAGAGAAAGACTTTTGTGATAGTCTACCCACTAAAAAGAAACATAGCTTATTTTTATGAATAAATGTGTTACCTAAAGAATAGTTGCACACACTCTTGTTTGCATAAGATTTGGTATACATTTGTGGTCTTCAACAGATAATTCCAAACCCTGAGTATTTCATGTAATTAATGTCAATATGCTTGGCTTATATGTTATAAAAGAAAAGCATTTCTAATTAGCCTTTTTGATGTGTAAAACTTCAGTGTTTTTCCCTGGTGTTTTCCAAATCAGGGTCTTTTTTTTTTTTTTTTTTTTCCCCACTCCTGCACAGAAAGACAATGTGAGGCTTATGCACCACTTCAGTCTTGTTCTGAAGACAGTTTAAATTGCATGTAAGTGATAACTAGGCCCTAGGCTGGCCCTCAACATGGCGTGAGGTTCACCTACTACGAGCAATGCCAGGAATTCACATAGTATAAACTGGCCTTGTGACAAGTCAAACATTTCAATTTCCTGTTAAATTCAACCATCACTCTGCATATTTGCATTTATTATAGTGACACACACAATGTACTTTTCATCCAAAGCAAACCCTACTTGCCTTCATGGAACCTCTGGAGAGCCTTTGGGAAGAATAAAACCTTCACCGCAATGATATTCAGAGGATTATCACAATAGGCCAGGGACACACTTAAATTTCAAGCAGTAAAGAGAGTACAACTATGGTGAGCTGCTCAGATGTAGCAATAAAGAAGGTCAAGGTGCGCACTTTTTTTTTTAAAAAAAAAAAAAACAACAAAAACAGTCAACTCTGTAGAAAGGCCAGACAGATTAAGAAGTTTTTGCCAAGCCAAAGCATTGGTCCTATCAGCACGAAGTAACAGGAGGGTGGAAAGTTGAGTATACAGACTCCCACCTCTTATCATTTACATCTCTTTTTCTTGGGAGAAGCTCAGCAGTGCATATACATTTAAGTAAAACCACAGTACAAGACTGACCAGATGCCAATTGGAATCAATGGGTATATTTTCCCTTCACTTTGGGTCTTGGATTAAGCTCTAAATGAGATCAGAGCTAGACCTGATCTGTGGATGAATACAGGAAAAGAAAATGTGCTTCTCTATTAAGTTGGACAGGCAAAGTGCTTTATTGAGTGCTGAAATAAGATGTGAGATTCCATGACAAGCTGAGGTTGTTTTTCTTTCCCATTTTGCTCTCATTTAACACAAAGAAACTCATTTTCCATATCATGGGGCCCTTGATCCTGAACAGTAAATACAGTGTCTTCCCTAGAAGCATGAAGGCCCTGCTTTACAGCCCTGGCAAGAGAGTGTACATTGGCCTTGTTGGTTGGTTAGTGAATTCAAACACGCATAGTGAATTCCTAAAACTTTGGCCAAATCAACATCTTAAGCAATTTTTAGCTTCTCCAATGAGCCAATACCGTTGTAGAAACCTGGAAGCAGCAGTCAGGTCTTTGATGATTTATTTAGCAGGAGTCATCTAGTAGCTAATTGTCAGCAATTTTTAACCTCATTCATGTACAGCGCCAATTCTTCTGCAGTTTTCTCCTTAAGCTTTCTTACATCTCTGTGTGTAACATTTCCAGACAGCAGTTCAACTTTATCACAAATATTTTTATGAACTTGCCAAACCACATCGAAGATCTTCAGACTCAAAAGTACAAGATAAAATCATCCTTACAGGGCACCTCACCCTTCTCCACCCAGACACATGAAAAAAACAAACAAACAAACAAAAAAAGCGTAAGGCTCCCACATCTTACATTTATAATGATTAAGAGCTTAGTGTTTTTTGTTTTGTTTTGTTTTTTACCTGTTGGGATTTTCACCTTTCCATTCTTTTCCTGGATTTTTCACCTTGTATCTGTATCAAAAGAGAAAAAATACTGGTGAGCTACGTAAAAGAACACTCCACCTTTTCTGTCTGTATTTTTTGGCTCCAGTGAAATGCATGCCTGTCAATGACTGCAGATCTACCATAAAAAGAATGAGTGATGACTGGTGGGGGGTGTCCATGAGTGCAGAAGACTTTTGTACCATATTGGCAATAAGTCTTAGCACAGATCATAGTCAATTAAAATGGTCAGGACATTTGATGACTGTAACATAGATCTTCCTGGTAACATAGATCTTCCTGGGTAAGTTCAAAGGAAAATCTGATTCAATATATGGTTCTGTTTCCACTGTGGTTTAAGGACAGTTCTGATGCCTGTTAAGTCATAGAAATATAAAAATTCTACTCAGATTTCTGGTTAATCTCACACAATTCTTCATGAAATACAAAGTTATTCCTATCCGTTTTCTGCAGTTACTCCGGTTCATGATTCAGCAGTTGTCAGATGTCTGTTTTGGGGTGGCTTCCTGCCACAAGTGTATGAAAGACTCTCCATGCCTAGTTTCTGTCTCCTATTTACATGTTTATGAAGAAGCCTGGGTCCCTTGGTAGATGGAAGACACTCTATTTTGGCAGTATTATCACCATCATCTACTATGATCCATGCCTGTGGGAAGATATTTTTAAAAAGAATAAGTTCTCTTTTCTTAATGTAGCCATTGTTTAAATGTAAAATACAATTACAGTACCCACCCAGGGTGTATGTTGTTGTGTAATTTTACAATACTACGTCTAGATGAGTGTTGGCATTCTACCTATGTACTTACCACACCCAGGAATGTTGGTATTACACAATTACACACATCCTGTTGACTAATTACATAATAATTAGTATTTTTAATATTCAAAGATGCATTCAAATTGGTTATGCAAGATTTTATGTTGCTGCAAATTAAAACCAAAACATAACAAATACATGTAGTGAACAATGCTGTTCAGATAGCTTACTGAGCGTGGACTTATCTTCCAGCAGACGGTACATAATAATTCATATTTCATACATTTTAAACACGTTTGGCAGGCCCTCCCTCTCCCACTGTTACTTTGGGTAACCCACCTGCTTTATAAAACTGCTAAAGTTATTTTGCATTCAACAGAGTAGAATTTCTGTAGCCTGCCTACTTCTGAGTTATGATCACTTATCATGACCAGAGATAATTTTTGGCTGAAAAAGTACTGTGACATGCCTGGGAAAGGCAGATTGTTCTTTACAATGGCAATTCTGGAAGGAATTTGGAAAATGCAATTTACGTTAGCAATTACCTGCAAAAATATCCCAAATACTATTGTTTCAAGTAAGCACTACTGATGAACCTGAGCCATTTTGATGTGGAACAGATTTTCTACAAGCGTGGGTGGAGTGTCTTGATCTGAGCTCCTGGTTGCAATGTCTGGCTCACCATTTGGATTTGGGGGCTTGAAGATCACAGACTTTTTTTTTTTTTTTAACCATGTCTTAAAATATGTACTTAAAACATTGTTTATGCAATGTAAATTCTAAACTTGGTGTTTCTTAACCCAGTCAAAATTCACAGAAGGCACAGACGCCCATCCCTGTTCTTGCCCAGGGCATTTTTTTATTAGCTGCTATGCACCAAGTGGATCACATACCATGTTTCCATGGTGTTTCTGGCCTGCCCCTGTTAGCTTCTGTGGAGTCCCCAGTTGAGCACATAGAGCTTTATGACAGAAAAGATGGGAAAGATGGACTGTGTTCCTTTCTTCCAACTATCTGTTTCCTGAGCAAAAGCAAAAAGTAACAAGCGTTTTGCAAATAACTTTATTTTCCTGCCAATCTTCATGAATTTGAATTTCAACTTTTTAATTACTGTGGCTGCATGTGACATTTCAAGGCCTTGGGGACAAATCAATGCCCAGGGCATCATTATTGGACCATTTGTCTTTTCATGCAGCAAGAGGTTATAAGTGCAAGACCAGCTTCTTTTCTGAAGAGCAACTTCTTTCTGCCCTGGTAGGTTAAAAATTGGCATTGCAGTCTAAACATTTGCCCCTGCTACGTGGCTGGTTACTTTTTAGCCAACCAGCACCTGTATGAAAGCAAATTGGATCTGTTTGGAAGGAGCAGGGTGTGGGACTACCGAGGTAAACAATACCACTCAGCTCAGAGGATGCAAAGCGGCCTCACAGCTGCCCTTTCCCCAAAGCCTCAGCAACCCCACTTCTCTACCCGAATATCAACAGAAAGGTCACTGCACTTCTGTGCACGGGACAACACAAAGGAAGTCAGCTTTTTGAATTTGCAATTGGGTCTTCTGTTACTTCAAGAGGCTCTTTTATGTCCTCTGCTTTCTTACCTGCTGTGCTTCATCCTCTGCCAGACAAGAAGTTCTTGAGGGGCTGGGCAGTCATCCTCAGCTGTATACCTTGGTCACCACTGGTAAATGTGCAGCAACTTCATTTCACACTGAGAGTGTTTCTTCAGAGAGCAAATGCTGAAATACCATTCTTATATCATGTAGTCCCAGTTGCCATCATTGGTCAAATTACTCTTGCCCTTCATTCCTAAAGAAAAAAGCCACAATGAACTTATGCACTTTGCTATCTGCCCCCCAGCAACAACGAATTTCTGTGCTTTGCTACCGCCCCCCCTCCCTGCTGAGAAATGCTGGAGCACATTTGCATATATTATGAACAGTATTTCATTACTGAAAATAATCCAAAACAAAAAATTGCACCTGGCCTGACAACACAAGGCCAACTTGCTTCCTGATGTGATTTTAAATGGCTGAGATATTAAAACACTGAAAAACGGGGTTTATAATGGAAATACTGACAGACTATTAACTATAGCGACGCTGCTCTAATAAATGGAATAGCCTGTCGTAATCTCTAGTTCATAAATATGCAAATACAAGGCAGAGGATTTGCTCCAAAGGATGTCTCTATAATTTTAACTGACCTTTACTGATACTAAATGAGCCTGTTGCTTCTGTTTTTGAGCATTAAATAGAAGTACAGGGAATCCAGTCTCTCTACATTCAGCACCGTTCAGTTCCCATCAGCACCAATGGCAAAATCCTCAGTGCCTTCAGTGGTAAAAAAATCTGGCCCCAGAACACACAGAAAGTAAGATGCCTGGATGTACTCAATTTTAATTCTGTTCTCATCTGTGTTAATTATTATTATATTAATTCTTCTGTTTGGGAGAAATTAAGCACACATTTGCCCCATGTGTCAAAGAGCTTGACCTGCCAAAAAGCACTCACCCGCTCAGTGATAAACAGGCCATCGACACAATGAAATAAACGTTGAATTGTATCCAGTTTCCTGTTCTGGACCAAATGGAGGTAAATCCACTGACTTAATATTTAATAACCTAAATGTAATTTCTTTTTTGTGCCTCACATTGCACAGTAAAGAATTGGATGGCTAGCAGTTTTGCAGATTCCCAACCCCTAATTATTTTAAGCTATTCATCCTGGTATCTGTCCATTGATGCTCAGCCAAATTGCCAGCAGGGGAGAGATCTGTCCAATCCAGGAGCTAAATGAGTCACTGAGAGTCAATCTGTTTTTTTCCCTTGCTGCTGGGATTTCCTTGGGTCCTGGCCTCTCTCTGCTCCAATCACACACACAGAGCTTCAGGCGTGGGTCCTCTTTGGCTTCAGCTGCCTCCTGTCTCCCCGTGTCTGCTCTGCTCATCACAGCTGTTGATGGGTTCTCGCCGGCTGGCCGCAGAAGACCAATACTTCCATCACACTGCTCCTACAGTTCTTGCTCTGAAGGAAAATTAAGACATCTTGGCCTTGTTGAATTTGGTGCTGAAGTAATACATCAGGTATCTAGATGGAAAGCAAACCACATGAATAAAATGTGTCATCTGGGTTAGATACTAATTTATTTGCCTTAAGTTCTGGGAACAATATTTGCACTTTTTCCACAGAACTCAGTTAAGTTCCATAGAAACTGAATACTAATATAATTTCTGCAGCATGGAAAACAAATATGAAACAGAAAAAAATAGACCCATCAGAAATATTAGCTGCTCAGTATTAAAATGTCTGACAATGCTGCAAACTCAATTTATAAACAGGAACATTTAGAGCCTAACTATTCACTGAAAAGCAAATTCCTTGCTTGTTCCCTTTTAGGGTCAGGATTCAATTACACAAAAATATGCGGCAGACTTAAGGACTGCATGTAAGATTAAGATAACTGGTATTTCATGGTAAATGATTAAATTAGCTGACACAGTTTTATCCTGAACTTTGCCATTAAAACTGACATTTTTGTGCCACGCACATTGTAGGCTGCTGGTAATCTAAACTGCCTTTCTTCTTTCAAAGACTTTAAATAGCTAAAGAACTCTTGTTCTTTACTCTATTTGCAAATGTGTGGAAAATATATCTACATCATAACAAGATGAACTAAGCACAAGACTTTTTTTTTCCCCTCCTCATCTATCATACAAATACCTTAAGAAAACAGCAAGGAAATTCCAAATGCCCAGAATCAGCTCCGCAATACACACTTTAATCAACTCATTTATGTGACTCTACAGAGATGAGAACATGCTGTCCTCCTCACGGTGAGTAAAAATAGAGAAATGACAGAAGCCTCTTAATAAAAGTTTAATTATTCCTAGTATACAATTCTAAACCACTCTGTTTTATTTCTCTTCAGGCTTGCTTTTTTATGCAAGGAGAGTTACAAGAATAATTTTTATATAAAACACAGTTTAGGATTGGTTGGATGAAGTGTTGCCAGAGATGGTGACTGTAGTCACTGCCACTGTTGAGCTAGCTGGGAAGGAGCAACTCTACTCCTCTGTGAACATACATGGCCTCCAAAGCAAAGCAGTCACAAGGCATTGTACACAGCAAACACAATCAGTCTGATCAGAGAATCGAACTACAAGGGAAGTGTATCTTTTGAACGTTGCACTGAGTGGACAAAAGAGCTGAGTGGTAAGAAAATCCATAGAAACACTGTGGAAATGAAGAATGGAGGCAGGACACGCAAACAAGTGCTTCCCCCTACAAGAGGCCAAGGGCAAGCATAAGAAATGAGTTGTGGCCAAAGGAAGCCTCATAGGCAGTGGGATAAAAATATTCTATACTTCTGTTTGTTTGACTTGTCCTGGGGTCAGAAAAAGAGATTTGTTCTTTTTTTTTTTTTTTTTTTTTTTTTTTTTAGGTACAGAACTACATAAAAGCAGTACATGTCTCTGACGAGCAATTTCTCATCATAGGAAGAATAACCTCAAATTTTTGGCTAGAAAGAATATTCAAAAGAAGCAGCTCTAGCAGTGCAAAAGCATGTGAACTGCAATACTGCTCCAGAAACAGTGGTCCAGCAGGTCTAGCTTTTCATAGTCAAGAGGCTAACAAACTTTACGAAATGATAAAATAGCAATGACAATTATTAGTGTAAAACAATCTACTTAAATGCGACACAATTCACCACTCACAGGCTTTGAAAGTGGAAGCTTTATGAAGTCTTCCATGCACCACATTATACCTCTTTCTATGCACTGTTACAAAGATAAAAAAACAATTATACAAATTGGAGGGATAAAGACATATCTCTGTATTTCAGCTTTTTGTAACCAAGGTCTTTGTTGAGACAGGTAGTAAAAGCATGACAGACACCAATAAATAAATAAATAAATAAATAGGGTGTTTTTTATTCCAGAGAATTTAATCCTTTATTCTTCAAGCAGACTTATCATTATTCTTCAAGCAGACTTATCAGAGGGGTGTGCGTAACAGGAATGTTATGGCAAAGTTTCTGGATTCCTTGTTAGCCATAAACAGTTGAGCAAGACTTTGGACTCCTTTTCACATCTTGGATCTTCTGTGAGTTTTAAGGAGAAGAAACACAGCTTTTTACACAGCACCTTCCCCAGGAGTTAGAAGCTGCAGTTATACAACACCCACACAATGACACCACTATCACAGTCACACCACTGTCATCAAAGGATGACTTTCAGTGAAAAGAAATAGCCAAGAAGACAGTTTCATTGCTTGAAAACTCATGCAAATGCTGAACAATGAAACTCAATCTGATTATCAAAGAATCAAACCTGTACGAACATCTCACAAATTGTGGCATTCAATTCAGACTTCTTAGCTCTCCTACATAATTTCTTGGCTTTTATATATTGTGCAAGGGACATAGCTACTTTTACTTCTTTGTATGTTTTAAACTTTGAAAACCTTTCACGGCAGAGGTTATATGAATCATCCAGCTTTTCCTATTCCAAAATGTTTCACTGATCATTCATTATTAACTGAGTAAAATGAAGATAGCTATGATAAATTTTGATCTATCTGAAAGTATTAGAAAGGATATGAAAACATCTTGTTCATAGTACTAACTTTTAGATGACATATGAGGGTACAGCCTCACTTTTTTCACTGTCACATACCATAAGGCTCTTAATAACCCAATCACTTATTACATCTTTTTCCTCATTCCTAGGCACTGATAGTTTCAACCTGGTATGCCATTTAGCAGAAATTCATTCAAACAGTATAACAGTGAAGGGACTGGATGTTGATGGACAGGAAGCCTGTCAACATCAGAGATTAGGATCCTAACTCATGCCTAGATTTTTTCTAAGTAATGTATGTTCTCTAAACAGTTCTACATAAATGTATGTTCTCCTCTTGATGTGAATGCTCTGGAAAGACAGTAAGAAGCTGGTGGCCCCACACAGATCTCAGAGTGAGGCCTTTTGAGCAACACAGTAACTTGCATTCTGTTACTAAATATAGTGCAATGTAACCGTACACAAAACTTACAAATACTGTGAGAAAATAGTCCTTTTCAAGCAGCTCACCACAGAAATGGGACAATGGGACAGAACGTGGAGAAGAACCATGGTAATCCAAAAAAAAAAAAAACCAAAAAAAAAAAAACACCCAAAAAAACTATCTCCTTTCAGTGAGTCAAGAAGTCGAGATCCCAGACACATCAGATGCATTTTGCTCCTTGTCATTCAGCTATACAGACAGAAGGACCAAAGCCAGTGGGATACTTCAGATATACTCTACAATTAAATATATTTAGAAAAAAAAATCGTACTGGTTTACTCATTTACCTCTTAGAATATTTTCAGTTTCATTGCTGCCCTCTTCAGCTTGGGTTTTCCAGGGTGGGAGAGGGTCAGGTCTATGGGTAAGGGAAGCAGACAGGGACAGAAGTTGTGCAAAGCTGGTCATGGACTTAATAAGGGCTTGATTCTGTACCAATGAAATCAACAGGAGTTTGGCTCATGCTTTCAGTGGGAGGTGGATCAACGCTTCATGCCAGCTGTTCCCTGCTGGGTAGGGATAATCCCTTTGAAACAAAATATTTAACTTGTTCTCACTCTGTTGATGTAAGAAGGCTTCCCATGATAATGCTTTCATGAGAATTAAAAGGTGTGTCTCATTTTTAATTCCAAATACCCTGTTCCTCTAGTATGTATTTGCCAGTCCAATAAAACAATCAACCTGCTATTAGCCATGTGAGTTTACAAAAAATGCTACAGCAGTCTGAGTTACAGGGTGGATCATCTGTGTGTTCTGCTGGCCGTGACAGTACTTCTTGCAATTCCCTCAGCTGGAAGGTGCAGCAAGGAGACATGTTAGTTCCAACACTACACCTGAGGTAGGATCCCACGGACAGATGTAGAGTAGCCATGGCCACCGTAAGCAAATACGAAAGTGACAGAAAAAATAAATTAACTGTCACGAAGAACAGAATTTGGGAACAACATCAGAGAGACAGGAGCTGAGGGAGGACAGTAGTAACAATAAAATCAGATATGTGTGCCCTGAAATCTGGATCCAAGTACAGCATTTAGTCTCAGTCACTGTTTCTGTGTTTTGTTTCTATGTCATACTGGGGAAATGAGGTTCTGAAGCTAGAGGAAGCTGCCCAGGTTGCTCTAGAGATCAACAGCATACTCTGGCTATTTCTAGCTCCTGCATTTATTAGCCAAGTTCACAACCAGTGTGGAAGTGGGGGCTATTTATCCCAGCGTTGGTTTGGTTCACTCCCTGTCACCCCTCTGGCTGAGATCCATTTGGCTAGCAGACCTGGAACATAAAGTCTGCTAAGTTTTATAAAGCAATTATTTAATTTGAAAAGTCTCTTTGATTGCATTCTAATGAGATTTCCATAAAATGCAGTCCTCTACCTCCTCCTGGGAACTTCTATTTAATCCATAAACCATGACACTTTTTGAAAAGCTCTAGAAGACTTCAAGAGAGGGATCTTCCAGAGACTGAGTTGTTAGGTCTGCTCACTGGAAACTGAGCTTTCCATAGACTTGCGTCCTACAGAAGCAGGAAATGTATGGTATTGTTTGAGCTTAAGAGACTGTGACATTTTTATAGAATGAACGGAGGAACTGAGATACAGTGACAAAGCCAGGAGCTGCATCTGGCTGGCTGCTCCGAGGAGCATTCCCCTTATAGATTTTTATGGCTCTCCCAACCTTAATATTAAACACTTGACCTTTTGGTCAAATACTATTTTAGATTATTAGGTTGGTTGATTAGTTACTAAATACACCATCTATAGTAAATAGAAAATTGTGTAGTCTGGTGCTTCAGTCTCAGACCTTTCAGGTATTGCTCCCTTGGCATTTAACGCCAGAGCAGCGAGTCCCCTTACGTTAACTTAAGCCACTTGGTAAGCAAGGAGCGCGTGGTGTTTTCACACAGGGGTAGTGATTTCTGAGGTGGCACTGCTAGAAAGGGGATGTCCTCTTTCCCTTACAGCTCCCCCACCCCAACCTGATAGCTTTAATGAAAGTGCTGTAAATATGGTGAAGTCGAGCATAAATAGGAGCCAGCTCATGCCAAACAATGCAACTTATACTGCTGACTACAAATAAGTATGTTTTCCTTTTTAAATTCTGTAAGTCAGCGCTTTGCAATTGACTCTGCCCTGTGTCTCTCTCCCAGGTGAGCTCTTTTATTCATCCTCCCCCATACAATCTGTATGTCCCCACACTGGAAGCAGAATTAAATGCATTTGCATTTTCACCCCTCTCTACCAGCACCTTTGTACCCCAGTTTTGGAAAGCCTGCTGTAAACTTAACCCCTCCCTCTCATAAATCCACTTCAAATATTTGGATTTAAAAGTATGTGGTTACAGACAGCATGATGGGAACATGATGGGAACCCTGAATTACTGAATATTTAAAATAGCTCCAGAAAAAAAAAAAAAAAAAAAAAAAGAGAGAGAGAAAAACTTTTTCCTGGACCTTAAAATGGTTTTAACAGGAACAGGACAAAATGCTAGTGCAGAAATATTTATTAACTTTAGAGGACAAGCTGCATGAAGAAGAAAAAAAGAGCCTTATTAGTAAACACTGTGGAGCATACTTAGGAGACCACCCTATGGAGTCCATGTAACATTTTATAGTACACAAACTCAGGCTGGACACAGCACAGTGACTGAAGATTTGGGCACTTGATTCCTCGCTTCCAGCAAATGATAGATAAGCTTTGTATTTCATCTGGGTCTGGTTCTGATCTCAGTCCTGAAATGTAAGACTGGAACAGCTCCACTCATTTCAGGAGAATCACATTCTTAACACTGTGGTGACAGTTGAAGTTCGTCTACTAGATCTAATAAAACCAGGTGCTCTAAATCCTAGCATAGATTTCCTCTTTTTTATTTTATTTTATTACAGGACAGTACCTTATAGCCAAGCAAAACCTGAGGACACATCTGCTTATGTGACTAGAGGATGGACAGACTAGGCTGCAGGACTCGGTCTCCAATGTGCAGAGGTGTTATTATATTTTCTGTGATTGTGCACTAATGTGATGGAGGCAGCCTACACACAAACCAGATAACACTACTTTTCTTCTTGCAGAAAGCTTCATTTCTTGGTAATTAAAATGGGTGTGTTTGAGAATGACAAAAATTAACAAAAACAAACAAAAACACTTAGAAATCTGGCACTTCTAAAATCATACAACAACTGAATGGCTAGCAAGCAGTGAATCTTAGCTAGAACACCACCATGCTCCTATAACTGTTGTACACTTTTGCTTTTAAATAATAATAATAAAATATTACTGAGGATGGAAATAACCCACTGTAGTTAAAGCACGGTCCTTTAACAAACTATTGTTTCCTAAATAAACTGCTGAAAACCTGTTGTTGTCCTGCATTTGCTAAGCTGAGCTCCTCCTGACTCCCCTCTTTCCATCTGCCTTTTGTATTGCTTACTTTACCTCTTGGCATAGGACAGGGCAGTGACTTGTAACAAGGTGAGGCTTAGGGCAGCTCTTAGTCATCGCTTCCAGAGCTGGTGAGAGCTGGATTCCTCCACAGTCTCATAAAACAGCACCTTGCAATGGTGGAGCTGCAGCAGGGGAGAATTTGCTCTCCAGGTATCATGCAAGTATTACCAAGCCTCAGAAGTCACAGAACAAGAAAGCTTGGTACAGACACAGCAATCCCACCTGCTAGGTGTTCCTGTACAGAAGCACTGAGAGACCTCGATTTTCATTTCTTGAGTACAAGATATGTCTCCACAGAACAGGGCACCACTGAGGAAGCTTTCCTGACCTATTCATGATCACCGGCACATTCCTGTTTATCTCAGTGCTCTGCTCCCAGTTGCTGCACCCAGCTAATATAACTCATCTTCTTCAGCTAACCTATTATCCCAAAGAAGTTCAAACCTGCTCTAGCTGGAGATCTGAACTTCTGAATTATATAGGCAAAATGGTGATTTATTCAAATGCCCTTTCTTATATGTATTTTGATGTAAGTGTAGTCAGTCACTGGCCATGTTCAGCTCCTATGTATGTAGGTGCAGAAACAAGCACAAAGGAGGAAAAGTAGATAAGAAGTTAAAAAAAAAAAAAGTGATTCCACAACTTAGATCTTTTATAGTTCTTTCTACTGCTGCCACTCCAATGCTTTTGCCTTAGTTTAACTTTAAGCTATTGACACTAAGGAGATCAAAAAAGGTGGGTGGGTCGTGGTTTTATGTTGTTTTTTTTTTTTTGAACAGAGCAGGTTCACTTACACCATTTAAGCTCAAAAGTACAGTCCATTGTTTTTGCTACATTACCATATCTTTTTGCTAAAGAAAAAGAATTCCTATTCTATGTAATTGCAGTATTGCCTTGACCCTTGAAGCCCATGGAGCTCTTCCAGGACTACATAAGTACAGAGCAAAGCAAGAATGTAAAAACTGTTATGATGTTGGTGCTTAAACAGAGATATCTTTGTTGAAGGCCACTATAATGCTTTGGACTGAAGGTAGAAAAAACGCAGTTCATGCACAAAACACTTTCAAACGTGTGATGAAATTTGCCACCTTACCCACTTATGTACTAAATGAGTAACTTTGTTAAACTGTATGACTTACCAGAAGATTTCTTGAGTAGCATTTGACATACATAAGTCCCATTAGCTGTATCCATAAAGAGACACTTCTAAAGCATTGTTACATTGATGAGTTTTTCCCAAATGGGTAGAAGTTGAATAATGGAGGTTAAACACAAAGTCCATAGCAGGAAGTCTGCAGCACAGCTGCAAAGATTATGCCAAGGGTCCTGGCATCTAGATGTAGCAGGCCAGAGCATGACAGCTCTCCCAGCTGAAAACCATCTAATTAGTTACATGGCAATCACTAAGTAGGACATAAAGTTCTTTTAAAGAGTTAGTGGACTTTAGCCAAGTATCTGTAGGAAATCATATGATTCCTTCTTGGAATTGGAATTAAAAAACAATTGGATTTTACTGAATCAGTCTGTGGTCCCAAGTACTCCAAAACATACCATCTCTACTCTTCCTGTCTGAAGGACTGTGTTTCTCAGTGTACCCAGCAGCATCTGTTGACTCCCACAGGTAGCCTCAATGCAAGAGCTCCCTGTCTGGAGAGTGAGGGAGCTACTCCACATTTATAACTGACTCTTAGTGGAAATCAAAATTTAGATTATGTCTCTAGAAGACTGATTGCCATTTACACCATTTCAGCTTTTGTTCTCATACTACTGGGTTTTCAAGCTCCATTTATCATTTGTGATCTATCTCACAACCTCCCATCGTCAATCACACTTGTGAATGTGTTTGTCTTCTTCAATATTTCCCAAGGAGTTTAAATGTTTTACTTGGTATGGAACAAACACACAAGGATATCTGATATAAACCCTCATGGCCTTTTGCCAAAACACATGTTTTAGCTGGGGTCTTGTTTTGCTATGGCTAACCATTTTTTCCATTACATCTAGCAGACAGGATAACACAGGCTACATTTGCTGAGAAGCAATTTTCTTATAAATCAGGCCAAATGCAGTGGCTCGGCTTCCTCAGCTAGGATCCTGAGGTCTGCACTGCAACCAGACATGTCCCAGGCACCATCTGCCCACCTGTGCAAATGTCAGCACAGTCACTCCACTGTAGCCAGGACATCTTGAGAAAACAGTCAGTCATGCTGAAAAAGTCTAATCTCCTTGGTCACAAAGTTCTAATGATAATTAAAACAGGTCCATAGCTCAAAAAAAATGAGAACATACACACAAAACTGACACTTGGGAAGTGTAAGGTGTTATAAATATAGTTGTTGGCATTAACAATGTGTTACATTCTGAAAAGCAAAGCATAGCAAATATGTCTTTTTTAAACATAAAAGCAAAAACTTTGCATTTATCCACTGATGTTTCTAAGCTATTTATGCTCAGTCCAGCTCCTGTCAGCTTATCACAAGCTACATGTTTTCATTGCAATCTACTGCACAGCATCACTCCAGCTCAGCTGGTATTTGTGTTATGTGAAAACAAGATGTATTTCACTAATTTGCCTCACTCCTACCCCACAACTCTTCCCATACGTAGATCCCCCTTTCTCTCTGTAACACTGATGGGGCCATAGTGGTGAGTAAACTTCAACACCTCGCTCATGCAGCTCCTCCTCTGCTTAGCTGCCTGTCAGCCCCCACACTGTTCCCTGGTTTGCTTTATGGCTTGTCCACTAACTGTCACAGCATGGAAGGGAGAAAGGTCACATGGCCTTACTAATAGTGCTCTATTTTGAAGTCTTCCAGTAGTGAATCTGGGGCCTCCAGGACATCCTCCTGATGGTTATGTTGAAATGGCTGAGGCAGGTAAGCTAAGCAGATTCTGGATTTACTTCCATTATTACAGCTCAGGCATGTGACAGGCATTTCAGTGTGGTTTTCTTGTCACCAATGGCTGAAAAGAACATGAAACCCAAACAATGCAATGATATGCTTTTTATATAAGAAGCAAAGTCTTTTCAAGACTAGATACCATATCAATGGTTATTAGCAAATCTTTATACCAAACAAAAATGTATGCAACAATACACTCCAAACAAATGGCTGGGCATTTAAGCTAAATCTTGTTTGGCACAGCGCAGGTTGGAGCTCCAGATGGATGTAAGCCTGGGGGGAAAGACATGTCTGCCTACAGAGTAATTGATAATAGCGAACTGAGATTTTATATCTTCTTCCCCTATTCTGCATCTTTATCAACAGATTCTACCCTCCCCTCTTCACACACGGGTCACATCATTTCACCCGTGACTTTCACTGGTTGATCCCACCAACTAAGGGATTACCTAGTTGTCCCCCCGATCCATTAGGGCAGGTCTCATTGCTAGGCTTCTGCAGGTGATCAGCTCTGCAGAACATTCTTGCTCTACAGCTCTCAGAACTAAAATTCCTAAACTACATAAATATGAATATAGTTTAGGAGTTACAGAATATATAAATTTATTCCTCCAGTTATTAGTCAGATTCAATCTGATTAGAGACAGCAGGAATTTTTACAGCATGGTTACATGACTTCATACAGACCCACATATATACACACGCATTCCTTAGTAAAGAAATTATTTCTGCATAATATCGCTATTTTTTTCCTATGTTTTAACACTGCATCCAAGTCAGACTGAAGTCCAGACATTAAGTCTGCTTCCTGTTTGCTGCTACACATTGCTGCTATGGCAAAATGGCTGACAGGAGAGAAGAGATTCTTTAAAGCGTTCTGACAATCTCTGTCAAGAAGATCCCAAAGGCACAGATAATATTTTTTTTTTTCTCCCAGGCCTTGCAGCTTAAAGTACCAAAGGGTTCATTGCTGTTACCCTTCTTATTCAAAACCCATATGAAACCACTAGAGAATATTGTGAAATGGCATAGGCTACAATGTCATCAATATCCTGATGACACCAAGCTCTATGTCTCCTTTTCATTGAAGCCATATGTTGCAGCTTCCTTGTGTCTGGCGGAGATAAGACATGGATGAAAGCCAGTTGGCTGGGCTTTTTCTAGATAAGATGAAGGTAGTGTATAGGTTTGGCAAGGGAAAAGTGTTTTAAGTTGACAAAAATCTGCTTTCAAAGTTGAGGGAGATCCCTATTGTCAAAATACACGGGGGATTTATCACCTCCCAGCTCCTCTTGGAGTCCCAGCTACGAAACTGGCCCAAATCCCTTTGTGTCTTGCTTGACTTTACTCACTAGGTGCTCACTGGGTTTTAGTTGACCAGTCTGTTTATTCAGAAAGTTGTCAAGCTTCCAAGGTCACTGAAGACCCTGCTATGTCTTTGTCATTATTTTCATATGTTCTCTAGCCTATTCAAAGACTCTACCTGTTCCTGACCTACCACAGTATGCCACCCAATTCCTACAGAATACCAATTTCCTAATGATTAACTGAGAGCTTTCTTAATGCAGCTGAAGCCTATCGATACTTACTTTCCCTCAGGAATGTAAGAAAGGATTATTCTCTTTTTTTTTTTTTTTTTCATGTAGTTGAAGACCTATCTTTTCTTCTGTAAAACTCCTCTTGCTGAGGTTAGACAACCCCAGATCATTCAATCTTTCCTCACAAATTAATTTTTTAGACCTCTGATTATTCGTTTTGCTTTCTTCTCCAGCTGGGCTATATTTCTTGAAATGCAAGCCCCCAAAAGAGGTCACAGTAAATCAAGTGACTTTAAGTTTCTGTTAGGTATAGGTACGCAGCATCACTGTCTCTGCTCCAAGCCCTTCTGGCATATTTACTGGGTGGAGGATCTTTGCTCGTTCTCTTTTCTGCAGTATGACAGTATGCAGCTTGGCTGCACTCAGCCTCCAAACACAACGACACTCACATAGCACAAAGACACATATAATGCAAGCTGGTGAATTCTATATTCATTCTCCAAATTCACAGCAACATTTTGGTAACATCAGGTTCCTCTAAGATGTCCATGTTTTTTTTTCCCCCTGCAACTCAGAGCTCTCCTGAGCTAACTGTTGAGCCTTCTTCCCATCACATCAGCTCTCTTTGAACTTAGTTAGTCCCACCATTAAGCAGAACCTTCCTGCTATAAAGCATTCTGTCCTGTTACTCTCTCATGTTCAAAGCTGCTGATTCTCCTAAAAGCTCAAGTCGTTATTACTCCTTTTAAAACATTTTCTTAGTCCTTGCAGAATTTCTTTTTTTTTTTTTTTTTTTTTTTCCCTTCTTCCCAGAAATGAAGAAGCAGGGGGAATTAATTTTCTCAGTCCATTTGAATAGATCATCATCAACCCACCATTGTCCCTCAGCTGGCTGGCATGGGACACAGCCCTGGCAGTTCTGCAATGTAGCCACTCCATGAGACCAGCTATAAACTGAGCGTAGACACGTATCCACCAGCCACCACAAGCATGTCCTTAGCCATTCTGGACTGGTGAGAGAAGTGGGTCGATCCCTGTCAGAAGCAGACTTCATCACTTGCATATGTCTCTTGCCTTTTTTTCTCACAGTGCTACCCCGTCACTACAGGACTATTCTGGAAGCACAGAGGGAGCCTTCTGAGAAGTTTTGACTAATACAGGATAAGGCTGCTTGCTTTATTGCAGGGCAGAGAAGAATAAATTAAAAAGGACAAATTACATGTGTTCTCCACACTTTGCATGAGCTGCCAAAAGCATGCTGGCCTGACTACATTGATGCCTGGCTTTCTTCAAGAGAAGTGAATCAGGGACATATTCTCCAATTTGGGCAAAGAAGCCCTTTAAGCAGAGCACTGCACCTCTTGGTAGGACTCACCCCCGTGTCCAGTAAAAACAGGGGACTGGGAGAATCAGAAACTTTGGCAAATAACAAAAAGGAGAATAAATGAAGCTAATTTTATACAAGAACAGGGAGGATGACCAAACCAGAGCAGTGCCGGTCACTTCTTAATTACTCTATCTGCCAAAGAGACAGGCAATATTTATGCAAATTACACAGTCTCCATGTAGCACAAAGAAGTTACTGTTCTTCCTCCCTCCCCCTAAATTAAATTTATGATTCTGCAATTTATTAAATTTTTCTCTCACATGTGGAAATAAATAATAATAAAAAAATCTTCAAGACACCCCCAGAGGAGCACAAGAGGCAGCCAGCTGATGCAAGCAGAACGCCAAAGCTTCAGGCAGGAGCTGGAAGTTTAACAAGGGGAAGCAGATACTTCAGAAAAAAAATCCTGATAGTGCTGGTGTTCAGGTTAGACTGTCCAGGGAGAGAACTAATGCGGTCTCAAGTCATTACTGGGGATTTTTCGTGACTATAGTGCCATTCATGAAGCAGTTGCCTAGATGTGTAGTGTGAACAGCTAAGATCTCATGGCTTTCTGATTAGATTTAGGGGGAATGCTGTGGGGCCCTCATGTTTCATGCCTTGGGATTACAAACTGTGCAGTGACCATCTTAGTATTTAACATATAAATGCCTTTAGAATAAACAACAGCCCTGAAGAACTGCAGGCTTTATTATCTGCACATTGGATTCTCTTTCAGTGTTTTAGGAAAAAAAGCATGTAAATATGCAGACCCTGAGGTTTCCACAGAAACCTCTGGTTAAAAAAGAAATGACAACAGACTCACACTCAAGGGGAAAGGGCAGTATGGCTAAGTGCAAAGAACAGCTGGGGTATATGTAATGTTACAGTTATTTTTCTGTGCTTCCTCTATGATGAACCAAAGACCTTGTTTTGCTGGATGCTGAATGCCCTGAAGTCCCATTACACATCTCAGGAAAGGACCTTAATGGTTTTATTGGGACCCATATCTGCACATATAACATGGCCTTTGAAGATGAAAGGATTTTTTTTTCTCTGCTTCCATTTGTTGCCTCTTGGTTGACATGTTCCTATATGGACACTGAATCCCCAGATATCTGTTGCCTAATCAGGGACATCAATAACATCCTCAATGGGAAAACTCTGGAACATCTATGAAAGTCAGAAGTGTGAGGAATAGATCTCAGATGATGCAGATGCGGTCATTGCTGTATGATCAAGATAAGCAACATTGCAAGTTCATTTTTGTATGCTAAATAAAATAAAAATGTCAATATTTACACATAACCTTCAAGGCTCTTACATTTGCAACTCTTTAGTATTCAGTGCAGACCACATTTTCCTTAGTCCGTTACCAACAGCTTGGAAATTTAGTTAGAGGATGCAACCCAAATGTTCCTCCAAATGTTGTTTCCAAATGGTCATCTTGAAATATGCTGTTTAAAAGGATGAAACCTTTATGTGAAGATATAAGAGCGCATGCACAGAGCAATATAAACTGCAGGGAAATCATTTGAAGATTAAAACCACTAATGATAAAGATATTACTGTTAGGCATAGTTTAATTTGTTGGTAACTAAATCACCAGAGGCTTTTTACAAGCTGCTTGGAACCTAACTATTGTGTAGTGCACATTCAACCACTAAGTGTACAGTGACACAAACAAATAAAAGCGATCATAACAGTTGAAATGTAGTTAGAGACACAATTGAGAACATCTGTATTGTAAGCAGAAATAAATTAGAAATACTGAAGTGTTTTGTAGCTGTGAAACTGAGGGATAAAAAAATAACCTACAGCACCTGGATTAAGCAGTTATAAATAATGTATAAAGGAAAAATCTCATTACCCCCTGTGTAAACTCCCCCCCAATGAAATATATTTTATGAATGTTGCATCACAGTAATAAATGCAGCATTTGTTTTCTCCATAAACTTTCCATTTCATGACTATAAGATAGTTTGGATTTGGAAATAATGGCCAATGAATGTACTGTTTGCAGGATTAGTTTCCCTCAACAAGCAGCTTTGAACTGACCTTCAGTTTTTTGGGCTAAAGAGCAGAGACTTACACAGGCTTAGCAGAACTCATATTTGTGCCTACAAAGCTGTTGCATTGCTGTACTCGACTTGCAACAGAACAATACTGTATAAACAAATCCAATAGCACCACTAGAGAGTATTTAGACTCTGAGGCTTGCATGTAGTAATTGCCTGATATCATAGAAGATTTTACGAGATTATGCTAGATAAAGACTATATGTGAATGTGGAAAGTTTTCCCTTTGTAAAAAGCCAGGTCTTCCAGCACGATGCTGTGCACTGCAGGATACACAGTTTTGACTAACATTAAAAAGAGCAAGTGCTGTAGAAAAAACTAGAATGCTTCCTTTCAAGTTTCCAGTTTCTCTTTACAAATATTCATGGTTCTGTGTAAAGATGCCAGGAGAGATTCCTCTCTTGTGTTAGTCTTACACTAAGATAGCTTTGCTGAAGTACTCAACAGATTAGTTCTAGACTTAGGCAGTGTATTACTGCCAAATTGCACCATTGGCTTTTCTATTGAGGATATCTTGATTTCCTACATATGAAAAGGGGTCAGCTTCTCGATGATCCAGGGCAGCAATCACTGATCCCCTTGGGAGATTCTCTCAATGATCTGTACACCTGATATGCAATCACCAAGCAACACCATGGTAGAAAGGGGGTGAGGATGTGTATGAGAGGCAACAAAGGAAGTCAGCATCTGGAGTCAAATTGAAACCTAACAAATTATAAATCAAAAGGATAAGAACTTCCCACTGGCTGAGAAAGATAAAATGTCACAAACATAAAAACATTATAGAGTTAGGTTTGAGTCTGGAGTGCTTTCCCTTTTATGATTTATGATTGAGCTCTACCAGCATGGGAAACACAACGCAAAGTTCCTCTTGAACTAGCTTAAAAATGCCACAGCTAAAGAAAAAAATATAGTAACATCAATTTAAAAAAATAACAAAACAAAAAAACCTCCTACTAAAATGTAAAGGTCAGAAAGGATTTGGGTGTTTTTAAATGCTGTCTTGAAGAAATTTCATAAAGGTTAAGATGTCATGTAGTTTCAGAGTTATGGGCACTGGAGGGGGGTCCTTGAGTGCCAGCTACTCCTCGGGCCACTCGGTGACTGTGAGCTGCGGTGACAGTGGACAGCGGGAGGCTGGTGGATCAGAAGCTATCACTGTGCCACTGGGGAAAACCCATGTCTTGCTCCCCAGAGAACGAAGAGCTGTGTGAATATTTCAGCATCTGAGATTCAGGCAGTGTATAAAATACAAAAACATGCCTTAAATAACATTACACGGGTCTAATTTCAATTGCCCAGAGCATGCATATTTTCAGCGTTCAGCCTCTTCGACTCAGTCATTTGCCCAGGAGGAGCGGGAGGCACGGTGGGGACATCACTCAGAGCCCAGCCAGCTACTGGTGGCTGCCTCCCCTGCACAGTGCAAGGGCTCCAAGCAACACACAGATCCCTCCTGCCTCAACTTCCCTCAGGGGACACAGCCAGACAGGGCCAAACAGGAGCCCTAATGCTCCTTTTTCCAGGTCTGGAAAGCCAGCACTGCTGGGGAAAAGTGAGGAGGGTGAGCTCGTTCACCTGTGCTGTCGTCTGCTAGCTCCCTCCTGCTGTGGGCTCCTGCTCCCTGCTCCCATTTAGCACTGACCCGGTCCCTCGTCCTCCGCCCTCTCCTGTCTCCTTCTCCGGTTCCCCCTCTCTCCTCTGGCATTTAGTTCCCTCATACAGCATTGCTGTTTTCTATGGACTACATCCACTGAAAACAAATCAAATCAAATCAAATCAAAACAAGACTTTTGGGCTTGATTTCTTTTCCCTACTCTCACCTTCATGACTTTCAGACTTGAGTCTGTATCCCTGGTAAGGAGCTACCTTTCTCTGCTTCAAGCCCCCTTCAGGTCCTTCCTGAAAGCCCAGGAGTCCAGAAATTGACCTTACTTCCCAATCTTGGCTTGTTAGCTGGCCAGGTGATCCTGCATATATTTTCAGAGCAATTTGGGGAGGAAAAGGCCAAACCATCAGTGTTTGATTCAGATGGTCACATTCCTCCAAGGACTACTACTGAAAGCTCACACACGGGGAGCGTGGACATAGAAAAGCAGAGGCCTCACCACCATCTCTGGGCAAATGAAATCTATTTATTTCAACACAACATGAATTTCACTTGTAGGCAAAAGGTGAACTAGAAAAAGGTGAACTGTTTGCTTTGAATTACCAAACAAATGCTACACAGAGACAATAAAATAATAAACAGAGAAGAAAAGCCTGGAAAATCTGTACCTGTTCTGGAAAAAATGTTGTAGGAATGGTAAAATACCACAAATGTCAATTATTTCTTGAACAGAAGTAAAAGACTGGAGTTAACAAAATGTTATCAAAACCCTTGCTCATTACAAACATGTGGCACTTTTCTAGCTGGAGGTTTAATTAATATAATGATTTTAAGTTATTAAGCCCTTATGCTCCTTCCCCTGCTTTTCTATTGCTCATTTTCCTCCTTTCCTACACACATTTGCTGTGTGCTGCAAGCTCCCAGTAACAGGCTCTGTGCAGCCCAACTCCCAGTCCTATCTGGCAGCTTTGCACTGCCCAAGAGGAGAACAGCAGGAAAAAAAAAAAAAAAAAAAAAAAAAAAAAAAAGTCTGTTTCCCTGAGGACTCCTTGGGCAGTGAGATCTTGCTCTAAAATCTCCTGCCCCTGCAAAACAACATAGCAAGTACAGGACAAGACACAGCTTCAGAAAGCTGGACTGCCAGTCCTAGGATGGGAAGAGGAGAGAAGCAGCCTGATGTCAACTCCCCAGCCCTTTCTTGGTGTGTAGCAGAGCACTGCTGGGACTCAGCTCTGACCACTTACTTGTCTTTGTTACTCTCTGAAGAGTGTCATACAAAATTACAGTGTTGTATAAATAGGTTCCAAAATTAAAAATAATGCCACCCAAACTTCCCATAGTGTTGCGTTTCTGTTTTCTTGGTTTATGTAACTGCCTGGTTCCTCAAAAACCTCCCCCAAAAGTTGCTATTTGTTTCTGCTAGTCTAATATATGCATTTCTCTGAAAAGCTGAAATGCTCTGCATTAAGTAGTAAAACAAGACATTAGCTCAGGAAGTTTTAGAAACAGCAGCAATACAAATACCTATTCTTTACAGAAAATAAAGACATATTTATCATTTCTGGAGAAAACTGAAAAAATACATAGTTTAAATGATTTCTCACTCACTGAGCAAAGCCATTTTCTTTTGTGAGATGTCCACCGTATACCTGGGTGGTAAAGGACAGAAGCCCCTGGATTGTGTGCACACACAAAGGCGCTCACAGCATCACTCTCCCTTGTCCTCAGTCTCTAAGCACTCGCTGCGCATCCTGCGAGCCTCCAGGCCACCAGCTCACATAAAGTGTAGTTTTATTTATAGTTTCTGTCAGTAAAGAAGAGGTATTCGAACACATTTGTCTTCTTCCCTTCTCTCTTCCTCTCCGTGACACAGATGTATATACATGCATTATGTATGCACACATATACAAAGCACTCACCCCTACTTTATTCTTGAGTTTACTGCTAAAACGATGTTGAAACACATTATTGGGGCATATTTTTCTATCTGAAACTGGCTAGATTTTCCCATAACAGCTGCACTCTCGATTTTAATTAAATAATACCAGTTGTGCCTTATTTAACTAAGCCAGCACATCTTCCTTATGTTCGGGTATATTAATTTCATTCTTTTTTTAATGAATAGGTTTTTATTTTGACATGCAGCTCTCTATAGCTCAGGAAATCTTCATGTCAGTGTAACAATACATATGCATAAGCATGTTTTTTTTTTTTTTCTTGCCAGGGTAAATGTTGGCTACAATTTCAGCAGACTCGATTTAAGCCAACAAATTTGTCCCTGGAAAATGAATACAGGGTTAGTCAAACGGCTTGTGCCTTTGGCACCTTGATTTGCTGCTGCAAACCTACAGGCAACAAGCTGAAGGCCACCTTTCTGTGCATGTTCCCCTTAGACCACCATAAAGAGCAATTACCCTTCAGAGCCCCCACCTCTGTTGCTGATGTTACTCAATCAAATACGAAATTTGCACAATCTACAGTGTTTTGATACAGTGATGGATACAAACTTGCAGTGGAACCCCACCTCCCACTTCCCCCAAGAAGCTCATAATCTGCAAAATATCCTATAAAAGAGGTAAAAATAAAGGTGCATTATC
This sequence comes from Aythya fuligula, assembly GCF_009819795.1. Classification (NCBI taxonomy): domain Eukaryota; kingdom Metazoa; phylum Chordata; class Aves; order Anseriformes; family Anatidae; genus Aythya; species Aythya fuligula. Next base: position 15,678,162 of record NC_045566.1, read on the forward strand.
ACCTTTGAAACCTGTGAATGACACCCACAAAAGGTCTTGTCCAAGGCAAGACACAGGCAGCTGAGCAATTCTTCCTTTGAATTCTACACTTCTTTAGTGCCCTTTTCAAGATAGATATTATGGTATTTGTAGATATTTTGCTCTTTCTTCATGTCTTTTACCTGGGAAATGTAGGCCTTGGTACATTTACCTCCTAAAAACTACTGGTAAGCAATGAAAAAGTCCAATGAGTGTAGGAACAGGCCAACAAAATTATTTTATGGGAGTAAGAACTCCCCTCAGCCTTATCCCAGTGAAGATCGTCATGCCCCTTGAGAAGAGAGTTACCAGTGGTCACACAGAGCAGCTGCTGACACTGGAACCTGCAGAAGTTTGGAAAATGCCCTGGTGAGCTGCACCTCTTCTGTATACCTATGTACCATGTTCCAGCACCAGCTGCCATCAAGGCAAATGAGAACTGCATTATGAACAGGAAACAGTACGATAAACTAGGGGAGAAGATGTCTAGGAAGTCATGCAACCGATGGGACTAGCCCAGCTGTGCATTTGTGTGATTTATAATGAGAAAAGCAGGGGGCACTTTCTGTTAAACTTATTACTGCTTTGTCCTTGGAGGTGGCACAAGACTCCTCACCATGATGCTCACATCACTATTACAGGAACAAACGGAGCACGCACAGCTTGCTGCTTGGAACCTGCTGGGTGGAGACAGGCCTTTGTTTGGCTGGATGGAGGCGGTGGAGAACATAGGCTATGTTCTGCAACAGCAGCCCCAGCTCAGTCTGTAACTTTAAGACAGATAACGCGCACATTTGCATCCACGGGTAAGAATTCTGCCATTTCTGAAAGAGCTGTGAAGATTTTCTCAACCATTGCACAATTTGTCTCCATGATATTATGCTTCCAGTGTCATGTACAGTACATCCTATCTGTCATCAAAGTCAATCTCAACTGCTGCTTGACATGGCCCTAATCAAGACAGATACAAAACCCAGTAATAAAGGTACTGCTGCCCCCAAAAGCAAAGTTGACACAATTGGCTGGTGTGTTTATTTAAATGGCTCATATCTATCCTGTTAGCACATTCCAAATCAAAGTCCACATTGCTTATTTTAAAGTGAAATTTGGTCTCCTGCTCTCCTTTGTTTATGAATGTCTGTATTTCTGACAGCTGACAAAGGGCATGCTGAAGATTTACAGTACCCACAGCTGGTTGTGCATAGCAGTGGGACCTTCCCCACATCATTTTGTTCTATGTGCTACAGCCAGAGAAAACTACCCATTGAGCAGCCCCAGAGAGTGCCGAGTCCTGCAGTGAGGACTGCTTGTCTTGCCCTAGTGTTGGTTTTCCCTTCACTGTTAAGAACTTGCTATATGTCAAAGTCCAGCAACATTGGCCTGAGAGAAGCCGCAGTCCTTCCTCAGGGGGAGTATGTGGGAAGAGGGCCGACACTGGCTTCAGTGTGCTTCACACCCAGCCCAACAGCAGTGTCTATGCCCATTAACTCTGACACCAGATCAAATGATCACATGGCTTTAAATGGGAGAAAAATTTGATGTACCATATATCCTATGTTTATTTATAAATAATTCCATATTTATAAGTAATTCAAGTGACTTGTTACTGCTGCAACTTTGAAGCCAGCCAGCCTAGAAACTCCTGCTTTTTTTAAGTCCAACTCCTATTTCCTTTGGCAGGATGCAAACAAACTCTTGCACACGAACTAGAAAGGAGCAAGGACAGATGGCACAGAGACTCTAACTAAAATATCCAGAACCATCATCTCTAGATTAAAAATGTATAGTTTTTGGCTATCTTCGATGTGCTTCACAATTTTGCACTAGTGGTATGACATGAGGATCTCTGTTGTTCAGCAGCTTCATGTTTTCCCTTTATCATTTGAAACTTGGTGTTCAAAACCCTCATGAAGGCAGCATCATAATGTCTCTGAAGCGTACACATGCAAAATGGAAAGCTACACATTTGCAATGTTTATGCATTGTGTCACATCACCCAGTTTACAGAAATTCTCACTAAGGCTATCAGCAAGAGGGTGGAGGAACACACAAGCGAGCTACCTGCGGGCAAGAACCACACAGGAAGAGTCCTGGTGTAATTCTTGACTATCCCTAAACACCCGTGGTCAAAACATGCTGGGGCATGTGCTGTGTGCTTTAGCAACTTCCAGCTCCTGGTAAATAAGGTCCTTTACCTTCACTCTGCAAAACACTCACACACAGATCCAATAAATGGTGGCATCAGAAAAAGAGGCACTTGTTACTTGTTAGACATATGACCTGACAAAAGGTAAGGAAAAAATAGGAAGACCCACAAAAAAAGCCCCTAAGGAGAACAAAAGAAATATGCCAAGAGAAAATATGACACACACACTTTATACATGTTTAATTTCTGTTGTTTTGGTTGGAAAACAGCTGCAGGTGTCCTCTAATTATATCACCATTTTCACAAATATCAACTGTCATATTTAATTTGTTACATTTACCATCCAGCCTCCTCAAACAGCACACTTCTTTCATTACGCATTTAGTGCCAGAGTTTCTAGCATTCAAGCTAACTTTCAAGCTAGTCAATTAATGCATTATTTACAAGTGAAATGTTATTAAAAACAGATTCTTAATTTACTAATGATTTAGTAGACCCCAGGCAATATTCCAATTTGTTTTTATTGAAATTGGAAGAACACTTAGAACAAAGGGGAAAGTAATGTCAAGGATATTTTGGCCTATTCATCTGTGCTGTACTTTCTGTGGTATTATGTCTACCCCTACATCTTCCCTCCCTTTTTTTATATTGTATTTTTAATACACAACCTAACCAGTTGCAGCATGATTGAGGGGAAAGGTCTATGAAAAATGAAAAACAGCACAAACACTATTGTGAGTTTTGTTTTTAAAAACCACCAGGCAGTCTGGAATGACTCAATACACATGTTCACCATACAATACAGCATATTTTGATTTACAGCGCTGTTCTAGCAGCACAGCAGGTTAAGAAGGTTAGAAGTCAAGGGAAATTAAATGTTATTAGCATTCCACCATTGTTGTGCTGTACAAAAGTGAGTATGTAACTTTTCAGATCAATTTTTAAACTCAAATTTGTTTCTGAGGCTTTCAGCTTGTCAGAAACTTTTACAAGCACGTGTGTGCTCCTTTGTCCTTCCCATCTTTCACTCCTTTTCCTCTCCTATCTGCGCCTGCTCAGGATAATCATTAAAGACTAATCCCCCTCCCACCTTCTCTGTTTGCCGAACTGCAACCATCTACAATAACGCTGTTGTCATTAAAATGTTGACATTCAGTGTTTAGGGCCACTTAATACAGGAAATATCCGCGATTCAGTGGCAATACTAATCAGTGGCAAACACTAAACATCAGCATTTGAATGGTGACCATGATAGCTTCGAGATACTTATTTCTTTGTGTTTGTTTTCATGTGGGAATAAACGAAACCAAAGCAGGGATTCACAACCAGGCGTGTTTGTTACTCCCACGGGGTGGTTTACCAGCTACAGATATGCCCAAACCACGCAGCTCCTATTTGGCTCTAAAGGCAACATGGGGGATGCTCGGTTCAGGGTTCTGGCACTCACATGTATGTGATTACCCAGCTCAGAGCCAGGTGTGGACATCTTCACCGGGGCACCTGCATGAGGGTAAGCAGGCCGGTGCAAGGGATGTCTAATTTAGGCTTAGGTTTCTGCTTTGTTGCTTTGGTAGCTCCAGGGATCTTGGTGAGGTTAATGATGAGGCAAATGGATGTTCTCAGAGAGCAGATAGGGCCCCAGGTCTGGTTGTTTCTACCCACATGAAGCCTGCGTCAGAAGAAACTTTGGATCTGTGGGCAAAATGTTACCACACCTAGCTAAATGAGAGCTAACCCAGACAAGTCTACACCTCCCTTGAAGTGAAAGCAGAGGCAAAGCTGAAGCCTCTCTGCGCCTCAGATGGATCTGCATCCCATTAACCCTTAGCATGTTTGGAAGAGCTCCTTTATTGTCACATCTTAGGTTTGGGCATGAAGTCAGATGCACCAGGCTGACCATGAAATACTCCTTTACTGACAATGCCACAAGAGCTGCAAGTCTGCCCAGTCCCCAGGTGCCCCGAGGGCAACAGTGCCCAGCTCAGCATTGGTTTTGTTGTGCAGGGACAGACTGGCTCTCCGGAGTGCCCTGTGCTTCAGCCTTCTGCTCCTTGTCCCTGACCATCTGAGCTCCACTCCCTGGTGAAGAGCCCTACAAAAGCTACCATCATTATCGCAGCTTTGACCCTTGCCTACTCCAGCAAAAGCCGCTGACAGCCACTGCTGACCTGCCCCACCTCCACCGGCAGGCTCAGAGGAGGGAGAAGAGGCTCCTCCAGCACCACCTCAGCTAGCTTGGTTTATGCTGGGGTAGTAAGGATTTACAGGTCCCTCACTCGCTCTCACTGATGAGCTGTTGTGCTGGATCATTGCAGAGGAAGTCATCAGAAAGTTTCAGACTTCACAAACTAATGCTCTGTTTATTCAACTTTCTAATCATTCCTCTGTACTATCTGTGTTTCACATACCGTGAAACTGCACTACACTGTGCAATTGAATTAGTTGTACAGTGACTCAAAGGCATTAAACAATGACTTTGATATTTTAAGTACTGTCTAGGAGGGATTTTTAATTCCTTCCTCGTAATGAAACAAGCAACACTAGAAAAATACCCACAGTTACACAACCCTGAAACATTGATTTTCTTTTCTATCCTGGGTAGACCCCTTTGACACAGCAAAACAAAAAATATCCTTAAAGCATTCAGCTTGTTTAGTGGCAGAATAAAAATAAAACAAGCACTGACACACAATTTTAATGCCACCCAGCAGCACAAGAATTAAGACCCTGTTTTTATTTCCACCATTTAAGTCCATGGCATGTACTAGGAAGGCAAATCCTATGCAAACTTTCCTGATACTGCCAAGTGTATAGGTATGGATGTCCAAACTCCTCCAGCTGCAGCTATATCTGGAGCAGAAGTGGTTACTGCCCCAGATACAATATGGGACTGGGTAGCAAGGTGCTGGTGTTTGAATTGTTCAGAGTAAACCAATTCATTGTGATTGAAACAGGTTAGGGAGTGCCCTCACAAATAGCTTGGCTGACAGCTGAGATGGAGATGCTAACCTTTGGCAGGGGAGTGGTGACAAGCCGCTGGAAGGAAGAAAGCCCCACTGCTGGCATGCCTACAGCTGGAAGAGGACACGCGCTGCCTGACCCCCTGCTAGCTCCTCTGGAAAGCAGGGGTGGACGAAAAGAGGAGAGAAACGGCTGTGCTAGTGCTCACTTGGTCAACAGGATCCCCGTGCTGAAGCAAACAGCTGCTGCATCGACCACGGGGCTGAGGTGGGCCCCGAAATGCCACACACACCCCATAGACAGCAAAAGGACCAGCTGCCACTGTGGTCTGAAATGTGCCCAAGGGAAGCCAGCTCTGCCACTGACAAAACAAGACTCTTTGGACGGGTCCTTGCTGGAGACTGCTGGAAGTGGGGGCGGAAGGGGGAAATGATTGAAGCAATGCTGTGAAACTATTGGCATTAGCTGCTAACAGCACAGGGCCAGGCACCTAAGTGATGACTCACATCTGACAATAAATACATGAATAGTTGTTGAAAGCTTGTTTGACTTTCACAAAGGGGTTTAAGCAAACATTTGTTTGTTCATTAGTCTTGAGCAACACTTTTATGGCAGGAGATGCATTAAACCTTAACATATATCTGCAACCAAGATATTTGGTTGTTTTACAGATTAAGACACAAAGCAATGCACACTGTTTACACAGAACGGCCTTGAAATACCTGTAATGGAGTGAGGTATAGTTATTAGACACTGGCACTGTGAATCTTCATTCTCTTGAAGGTTAGTTGGGATGCCATGTCCCTGAAGATAAAGCCTTAAAGGGTCCAGTTCTGCTTCTGCTTGTGTGCCTGCATCAACTTCCAGATTCCCTGGCTACTTTTAAAAAGCAGATGGATGAAATCTGCTTCATTGATTAAGTTATACTGGTGCCTGGGAAAGTACCAGCACTCACAAACTCCTCAGGACAGTTCACAGCACAGACTGCTCTGTCCTGCATTTGGGAAATGTAATTCAAATCGGAACCCCCTTTCCCTAAATGTCCTGAGCTGATTGCATCATGGTCACAACAACTCTGCGTGTTAGAGGACTGACATCAGGCAGCGTGGCCAAGGAGCACTCACCGTGCTGCAGAAGGTGTCTGTGTGCAGCAGTGCCATCCTTACAGCCCTTTGTGCCCACTGTGCCTGGGTGCCGTGCCACAGGGTGGGGGCTGGTGGGCTGCTCTGGGGTCACCCTGCACGCCCTCACTCTGGGCACAGCACAGGCAACCGGGAAGTCCCACCCTGCCTCATGTGGGGGCTGCAGGAAGAGGGTAAGTCTGAAGTCATCAAGAAAGTCTCCCTTCTTTAGGGCGGCTTCCTAAGAATTACGCAATATAAGGTAGTTCCAGCATAAAAATAAATTGGAAGTATATAATGTTTTCAATCTACAGGGCACATCGGGAAGATGTTGTGAGCAAATCCTCAGTGATGTAACAGTGACTTTGGTGTAACCATCCTGATTTATACCTAGGAAGACGTAACTATCCTCAAGTGAACAAGTTACACTTCGTCTCCTCACTCTGGGTAGTTTTTTCTCCAGCGAGCAGTGCTGCATAGTGTAATGTTAGATGTGACGAGGGTCAGCTCTAACATAATCACAGACCTGAGGTCTCCAATTTATGCGCTTCTGTGTCTTCACCTCATCTCACCAAGTGATAACATAAAAGGTTACGACGTGCAAAGCAAAAAGCCCAAGTTGTTAACTTCCTGAACTTGAAAATATTACATTCCTAAAATTATTGTAAGCACAACATACTTGACATCCTATCCAGCTGATATGAAAGGAAGACGGCATGCAAATATTTGACGATATAGTTACATTTTTACCTTAATAACCTTACACATGTATTCTGTATGACAATTAAACTTGTACATTACTCAACTTGGTACAATTCATCTCAGTATTTCAGATGTGCAGGAGTTACACTGGAGAAAACTACTGTTTGGGGGGAGATGATGACCAATATCTTTCAATATCCCTATGCACCTACTGCAGTGCAGAAATGGGTTTTATTACTAAAGCCTTTACACATGGACTGAAAATATTTCCTACTTCTCTCTGCCTTTCTAAACAGAAAGCTTATTCGAAGCAAGCCCGTAATGACCACTTTCTTCTGCAATCTTTGAATGGGCAGAACAGGTGCAGAAGAGTGATCTGCCCGTGCTATAAATCCTGCTGATTTTACTAGCATTAATATGCAGGGTGGCCACAAACTTCGCAGTGTTTGAAACACTAAATTTCCTTGAATAATAATAATAGCTGGCATAAGAGAAATTCCAGGTGGCCTCAACCAGATGCTCAACCTAGTGTTACATGCCGTGGAAGCACAGAAGAAACTTTTGCTGAAAGTTGACAATATCAGTCAACTACCTCTAGAGGTGAGCCTGAGGCTGACTGCAGAGCTGAATAACCTTGAACTTGATGAGGGTGGATTTGTATTGAAATGTAAGGCACAAACCACTTCTGCTTTGGTCTTGCAAACACAAAACCAAGTCCAGAGCTCCAGTAAATTCTGCCCTCATCTCTGCATTTCCTGACAGGACAAAAACTCTTCTTTACCTTGATGTTGCTCCTGTAGATAGTCAATAGCTCTAGCAGCCTTTCCTCAGGCTTATTCATGCCCTGTAGTTAAACCTTAAACGTGCTTGGACATGATTTCTACACAAAAGATATAAAAATCTGGAATTCGCTTCTAGTCAGCGCTTGGTAGGTGAGCTTGTAACCACCCAGCTGCTCTGGCACCAGAGAGAACTGGGGCTTGCTGGCTCGGAGAAATTGAAGTGATGCAGGTGAAGACTGCGAGGAGAGACTCCTTCTTCAGTAGGAGGACAGCACTCAGAATTTATTATGCAGTTACAAGGAAAGAGGAGGATGTCAGGCAGGTAGAAGATTGGCTTTTAGAAAAAGCCTAAAACTTAGGAAAAAAAAAAAAAAAAAGGCAGCTCAGAAAAATGCAGTCGCTTTCCTGAAGGATAGGGAGCCCAAACCATAGAGTTTAGATGAAGATCCACACTTCTGAAAGCCTGAGAGTGTTTGGATGTTAGATGTTTGTTTCATCTCCACTGTTTTCTGACTCAAAAAATATTGACGCTTCCTAAAAACTAGTCCAGCTGGGCCCTGCTAGAAGCAGATTCTCAGATGCATAGTTGAGAAGCTGAAATGGCAATATTTAGAAACTGTCTGAGGAGGCTGCAGGCATGTCTCAACAGAGAACAGAACAGGGTCTTAGCAAGCCTGAATCTTGTGAAGGATTGTAGGAGGGCAAGCTATGAGATGGTCAGGCACTGTACCAAGTTAACTTTGCTACACCCACTGGCTTGTCATTTTCTTTGAAACTCAAGAAGAAAGGACTAATAACTGAATAGGGGAACTCAGTCATCCAAATAGGGTAACGGCCTCCTCCACTGGACTGTCATGCTTTTTTTCTTTTAGGTTTTGATGCCATTTAGCATTTAAACAGGTGGCATTTGAGTGGAATCAGTTTCTCCAAATGCTGTAACTTATATATTGAGTACCAAAAAGTTATTTCAAGGGCTGTGTTGCTATGTGATTGCAGAAACAGCAGTGCAGGGAGAAATGTCACCAATAAGAGCCTTTGGAAAATAGAAAACATTTAGCTGTTGTGAGATTACTTTTCTCTTTCTGTTTTCATTGTTTAGAAACATATAAAAAGACTGTAGTTTATATCTGCACTTTTGATAGGTTGTGTGACTCACACTGTGATTACAGCAAAAATATCAAAGAGGAAAAATATACATAACCCGTGGTTAGGATTAACCGTGGGTCACAAATAATCAGTGTTTACAGCACATTTAACCTGGGTGCAGTACAGTTTGTTCAGATTTTATTTAGGGCTGAATATCCAGTGTTGTGTTTGGAGTAGTAAGCACACCACTGACATCAGCAAGGACAGGACTTGCCTGCTGAATGCCAAACAGAGTTTTGCTGAGCTCAACAGTCTGGAAGTTCACAAAACAAGAAGCGTTTCTTGCCATAATTAAACTGCAAAAAGCATTTGCTTAAAAAAAAAAAAAAAAAAAAAAAAAAAGTTTTAATTACAATTGGCGTTTCCAATCCCAGTGCTGGAGGCGGTTGTCTTACTGAAAATTGATGTCCTTCACGGCACTGGCAATAGACAAACCCAGTGGAAAAGTCTGTAAACAAGTTTCTAGGTGAATTTAATATTGGTTTAACCACTGGAGAAAGCATTTTGGTTGTTACCCTATTATTAAAACAGGTTGGAAATGGATTCACACACTCTCCTCTGCTGAGTTAATTGTCACATGGTTGGCATCACAAACAACATCATTTTTCAGCAACGTGGCCACCTCCAGCACTAAGCATGCAAATGCCAATTGTATCTGAAAACCGCTTTTCAGTTCTTTGAGCCACACAAACATTTTTAGTTTACTTGTGATGAAAGATGATTCTTTTCTAAGAACAATGGAACTATTGGCCCGAGCAAAAGAAAGGAAGCTGGGAACCAGCTTTTCAAGTCCACTTGAATTGTCAAATAGACTGCTGAGCTCTTACTGTTGGGCAAACTTGGGCCTCATCTGAAGGTGTGAATATTAGAAATTCATCCTGTGCAGCACATCAAAGAACCTGTGTCTTGGTAGGACTGATGAACACTTACACTACTGCTAGCTCCAACAGCGTGCAGAGGAGGGCTGTGGCCAATCTGTGTGTTGTGCTGCTGCCCTCCTTCAGCCCCCAAAATGGCTCCCCACAGCCAGTGACGGGCTTCCACACTGGAGGCAGGGCAGGCGCTCCTGAAGCGAGCTCCAAGTCAAACCGTTTCTGTATGCTGGAGTCCTGATAAAGGGGCTGAAGAAGGGGCCTGGGGTCTATGACTGAACCTTGCCGTGCATCACTGACTAGGCTCACCAGAAGACTGTTGATCTTACTATACATTGATACTGAAATTTTCTTTAACAAGTCAGGGATGGGGTGAAAAGTAAACTCAATATGTAGTCAATATTAAAGGAAAGGATTATTAGGTCTTCTGCCATATCCACCTGTGGGATTCTGGGTGCTGACCAGAATAAAGATGGATGACAATTTACATCTTCACATCTATAACTTTTCTGTCTGTGCTAAAGAGAGAATCAGGAATCAGAATCTATCTAATTAGAACTGAAATGAATAAGACATGATGCAATACATTAGATACATATGCATCTGGTACAGCCTGACTAATTAATTAGACTGGGTGAAGATGGTTGGGGATAGAAAGACTCTCCCCAGTGCTCATGCTGGATCCCCTCTCCACGGGCTGCACTCAGTGCCTTGCTGTCAGAAAGCATCAAGGGCACCGAGCTAACGCTGCATTCAGTGTAGGACAGAGCCCAGTGTGCACGGCAGGGGGTGAGAAAATGTAGAGAGGACTGGCAGATCCTTAATCTCTTCTCCACATGTTCACCATCCCATGCTGTCCCATCCCATGCCATGCCATGCCTTTTCTTTCACCACACCCTCCACCCTGTGTCCCCCCATGGCAGCACCATGCAGGCTCCACGACCATGGCAGAACTCCAGCTAACGAGTTGCAGTGCTGGTGGAGTGGATGCCACTGACACCTGAAGTCATCACTTTCCCCAAAGGACAGGACAGGGATCTCTCTTTCAGTTCTGTGCACATTGCAAGTGAGGAGTGCCCTTCCAAGGGCAAGCCGTCACTCGCTGCCTGGGAGTAGCAGCTGTGGGCCTTGCTTGAGGGTCAGCTTTTGTATCTGGTGGCTGTTATTTTGTCTTTGGCCATCAGTGCAAACCCAAGAGAATTTCAGTAAAACCCTTGACTCTTACACCAACTACTGGACCAAGAATTACTTGGGATGTTCACAACATGTGGTGTAACTATACTGACTATTTGAGATTTTAAACAAATTTGCTGAAATGATTCTCTCACAGGTTAAGAAGCACCATCTTTACTGGTCATAATTCCTGCAAAGCACATTTCCAGATGAGCCACACACAAAAGCTTTTATCCAATCCAGCAATGGAAGCGATTGCACTCAAGTTACCTGGCCAGTAACAAATGAGCAATCTGATAATGGGATGGATTAATATTTCTTAGAAGAGATTTGGCTAAATGAATGTGAATGGCAAAAAGATGTGAGGCATGGTGATCAGCCCACAGACAGGCTCCCTGAGATGAATGAATGAATGAATGAATGAATGAATGAATGAATGAATGAATTATTCCTGGCCCAGTTGTAATCTCTGAACATGGCTGGATTGGGACCATTACTATAGCCTCAAACTGACCTACTTCAGGAGAGAATCAGAGAGGTGAGGCCTCTCTGTCCTCTTACCCTTGAGACAACAGTCTCCCTTTTTAGTGTTTTGTATGTGTTTTAAAGAAACGGAGTGCCTGGAGCCCAGTATACAGAAACAGATCTACAGAAACATGCCAGGGAGTGTGTTCAATAGAGAAAAAATAACATGTATAAGGAAGCAGGTTTCACTCGTGGGCTTCCAAGGTTCACTGTAAACCCCAGTAAGGAAAAAAGATATGAAAAAACAGTTTAGGTTATACCCTTGGCTGATGTGAACAGGTGTAACATCACTGCCACTCCAACTCATAATTCAGAAGAAAATCTCTGGCACTTTTTTAGTGTTCTGCTATTAACCCAATGTTACTTTAAACAATTTCATTTCTACTCTTCTCCACATCGCTTTTGGCTTTGCTACAAGCAGCATAATTTCTGCCCAGAATTTATACTTATCTCAACCTGAGATGGCTGCTAGGTATATGCATTTGGAATTCATTGTTCAAATGAATTAGACTGGATTAAGCATAGTCTGCAAATTGCTGGGGGTTCTGCTGCCCAGTGCCTGCTCTGCTCCACTGGAAGAATTGTTGTCCTATCTGTGGAGTGCTTCTTCTTTGTGGTCTCATGTAGTTGGTCACCAGCCCCTTAACACCTCCCTTAACACCTCCTCCTGACTTGTAGGCCCTACCATGTATCTAGTTCAGTGGCATTTACATGTCCATAAGGAAGGCATAAATGCTTTTTTTTTTTTTTTTTTTTTTTTGGGGGGGGGGGGGGGTGGGATTTGACTACTTTTCACTTAGACATGTATGATAAGTTTTAAGGAAAGCAAGAGAAAACCATGTATTAGATCCATGGGAAGAGTCCATGGCACAGTCTGGCTCATTAAGAAGCTCAACAAGGAATAAATCTGACTATAACTTTAAACTCCTTCATCTTTACTGAGGAAAGCAGCAGAAGTAGCAGTGGCTGCTCCTTCAAGCAAAACATGTAGCTCATTGCACTAAGGAACATAAATCCAGTACCCCAGTCAACCAACTGGTATGCTTTTCCAAAGAGTGTGGATGCCCAACAAAACCAGGCAAAGCCTGACATGGATAAAAGGGGGCCTTCCCACTCTTTTCGGAGATGACCATAAGTAGCAGGCAGCATGGGGGCTCTCTGTCAGAAAATGCCCAGTCCACAAGGACCTGTGCCACTGTGGGGAGCCCCCTGCACCCCAGTACTAGGTAGAACAATTGCCATTCATAAACCAACCTGGGCCATGGTGTCTGAGGCACCCATTCTGCTCAGAAGTGGGGTGTGCAGTGGTCTGCAGCCCCCAAACACTGCCACGCAGAGTGCACTACAAGATGTGGAGGGTGCTCAGTTTGTCATTCCTGTCTAGGAACAAAAGTGCCCATGAAGTCTGCCAAAAGTAAATGAAGAGTTGGCAGAGCCTGGGGAGAGTGGAAGTTTATATGAATCACATCTTTATTTGTGAGAAGTTTGAGGAAGAACATGATGTCAGGTTAAAACATGTTCTGAAAGGAATGTAGCTTGCAGGACTAAACTGAATTAATGTGTGCCTCTACAAACCTTGCTGCAGTTCTTGGCTCATGTGACTGGAAAAGGGGCGTAAGGACAGTTCTAGAAACACAGAACTATGGCTTGAATATGGTGCACGCATGGGAGAAGTAAGAAGGATGATGTTTTTTCAGAACTCTAAGGAACACCTAATAACATATTTCTTGTGATTTTACACATTTTAACAAGATGCTTGTACTGTTATTAATAAGCAGTAACGATACCCAAAACAGCCACCCCATTAAATGAATTCCACCGCATTCCAGTGGCATTTCACAGGACCGGAAATTTCCTTTAGTTGCTGTCACCTTATCTGCTGGTACCTATGAATACTTGTTGCTGCATTATGGATTTCTGTTTCAAAATAGTTGCAGAGAGAAAGAAAGGATGCCAGAGAAAGCTTCAGAGATAATTCTATAAGGAAGTGACAAAAGAGAGGGAGGAAGAGCTTTCTCTTCATGGGAGGTTATATTGTTTTCTCACTCAAATAAAGCTTTTTGTACAAAGATAAAAGAAAACAACTCTCAGATACTGTTACAGCATCACCTGACACATGTACAGGCTAGCTCAAATTTAGACCATACTGCATAAAGAAGCTGGGAAAGGTGCATGAGACAGTTGCTTTTCCCTTCTTCTATCAGCTAATCACAAAGGAAAATCAAGGTGACAAATCCCAGCCCCAACACTTTTTGTACGGAAAGTCCTTTTTTTTTTTTTTTTTTTCCCCAATAGAAGTTTGTGCTTGCTTTTTAAAAATTTTGAATCTGCAAAACATTGGTGTTGAACTGCTTGCACGAAGCCATGGGAGTGCCCCTTTCCTAAATTTGTCCACATTAAACTTTGAAAATGCTTTGATGGGAGCAATCCATAGAAAGAAGAGACGTGTTTCATTTTGCCCATAAATGGAACTGCATGCATGGCACTGGATTATGTGGAATGTGCATGGGATCCTGCTTACACAGCCTGTGCACAAACTCCGAATGTTTGCAGGCACAGTTGAAAGCAAGCTCTGCTCAGAATGGATGTTTCTCTTCTGTATGTAATGCTGCAGAAATGCCAATCAAATTCATAATTTTACATCACAACAGATTGGTATTGCTTTAAAACTTTTCTGACATGGAGAACAGTCCTGGGATAGGATGTTGTGTAGGATACTTTTAAGAAAAGCATCGTTTCTTCTCTAGCCCCCCTTTTCTAAAGCGAGTCTCTCACTGAACTTATCACGTGGCAATAGCTGGATGGCACATTAACAGGAACATTCATAACACTGAAAACCTCACGTTGCTGAATACTGAAGTTACTAGTATGAGAGGATCTCTTCCCAGAAAATCATAGTTATGTTCCCATTTACAGAGAACAGACTGTCTAACTTTTCAGGGACCTTGGATTCAATTCTGACTTTGCTTAAATCAGCTTTGTCTGTTTGACCTCAATCCCAGTTTACACCACTACTTCTGAAAAGTTCCTTCTCTCTAGCTTGCATTGTATTTCAGCACAGTAGGCAATTTAAACTTCTTCTGATATGATACAGATATATCTCAGAAGATGCAGTAACATACTCTGTTACGTTTCTTACAGCTGCACTGTTCCTCCTAAAGTACAACGTGCACAGTAGGACCATCTAAATAGCTAGCACTCAGATTGCTCTAGAATTCCTTTTGATTACCACATACATGCCACAGTGGAGCTTTCATCCTGAGCTCCTTATGTCTCTGTCTCCTTGACCAAGGAGCTGGGACACCAGACGCAGATCACTTCCACCCCAATCCTCTCACACAGACACAAGCTGTGGAGGAACTAGGCATGTACTAGACATGGTCATGCATCGCTGGGGACTCCTCCAGGCCATCTTTGAAGGCCCCAGTGTGGATATTGCAAAGGAGGGCGATACAAAATGGAGGCCTGAAAACAGCTTCAGGCACTCGGGCCCCTTTTCCCAGTGCAGTTAGGGCTGAATAGAGGCTCACTCTAATTCTCCTTAAATTGCTGCACAGGTGTTACAATGGATGCTTTACAGCTACTCTGTCTTGCCCTCCTCAGTGAACTATACCCTTTCCTGAAGTGCACCTGGGCTCACAGCAGTTGAGCACACAAAACCTCCTGTGGAAACTCCCAGCAAACAAACACTGTATACAGTAATCCAGAAGGAATAAAGCTAACAGTTACTGCTTGATATTTGAACATCGTTTAATGAGTGCCCAGAATTCATCTGTAAATGCACATTGTTAATTTAGGGCCTGCTATTCATTAATTAGAGGCTTAGTGGCAAGTGCCATTGAGCTATCTGCAATGTTTAAGGTTACATCAAGCCCTAGTAAATGGCTTGCTGATAACAATATGCATCCATCTTCATTACTTGGCCACTCCTGTCTGAGTTTGCTCTGCTTCCTGTAAGGGCTATGTCACTTGGAACTGAAGAATTAAACTTTTATCCAAACCAGATTCTGCACTTTCACCTCTTTTTATTCCTTGAGTAGTTCCAATTTATTTTACTTAAATGACATAGGATTACCTAACATGGAGAGGAGCAGTAACTTAACCTAAAACAGTCTGCAAATCTTTAGTTCTGGGATAGAGTGTTGCAGTGGGTTAACATTTACAGAAACCATTACATTTATATTTCATCTGATACCAGTCTCAGTGTAAAGAAATAGTTTCTCATTTTTCTTCTCATAAGGCTACAGCTTAGATAGGATAAAAAAAACCAGAGGAATACAGGAAATTAATTTTAAATCTGAAGAATAAATATCCCTTTTTGTTAAAGTTTACTTTTGCAATGTTACACTCTCAAAATATATATCATTCAGGGCAATCATAATTCAAGTGAAATAATTCACAAACAGCATAAAGATATTTCCACGTAAATCCTCAGCTATACACACGTGTCTGTGTGTGTTCATCCAGGGCAAGATCACTGCAGCTTCTCTTTCCCTAGTTTCTATTAAACATGCCCCATTTTGAGCGATAATGCTACTGCTGGGGTCTGGGGAGATGTAGTTGAATCTAATCATCAACTTTTTAAACTCACTGTTTTCCCCTAAAACTACAAGTATGTGAACTTAAAATAGGAAACCAACTTCCTTCGGCAGATGGTCTTTTAAAGTGGCTGCTGCTAGATACATGTAATGCTACCTGGCATGGTTGTTTAACACATTAGGGTGCTCACAGGTAGAGCCTATTGCTCTCATGAACCACAGTTCAATTTTAAGCATCGCTGCTTGGGATAGGTAATTGTAATCACTGCGGAAAGCAACTTTTGGGATGTTGATGCTCAAACTATGTATGTAGAAGTGAAGAGGAGAGGATACTTGCTGGAATGGATGCTCAAGGGAAACAAGCCAAGTACAAGAAAGCCCTTGTGCCATTGAGCTGGCACACTTCTCACAGAGTGGCAGTATAGACGGCAAGCTTCAGTGGGGAAAAGCCTTCCAGGGTATTACTGCTTGGTGTGCATGCTGCCAGCTGTTTCAGAGTGTTTATATCTTTCCCACATGTAAGCAAGTAAAGGAAATGCCAGCTGACATGGGGCAAGTGGATGTAGGGACCATGGCTATACCCAGTGAGCGCAGCACCACGCTTTCCCTGGCACATTCGCAATGCAAGGAGCACACCACTGACTCTGTAGGTGTCATGCTGTTAGACGTTTCCCCCCCCATACACACTTGCCATCTAAGACACACATAGCTACCAAATGGTAGTGAATAGCAACTTCAACATTTACAATCAAATTCCAGGAGGGTTAGTTTCACTCATGCATCATTCTTCCATTAGTCTGCATCTTCGTTAGATACTAAGTGAGAAAATAAAACTGAAAGGGTGGGGGAAAAAGACAAAGCAGACATAAAGCTTGCTTTGTAACATTTAGACACAAAGTTATCTACATTATCCATGATTGAAACAGACAATCTTAAGCTGAGTATTTCTTAAATCTACCAGAAGGATGAGCTGGACTCTTGAGGTAAGTGCTCTTTGAAGCTAATGTGCCACTGTACAAAGAAAGCTCTTTTTTTTTTTTTTTCCTTTGAAAAGATAAAAGCTAATATTGTGGTGGCAGAGGCTACAATACTGCCACTGAAATGGAGGTCAAAGCTGAAGGTTCTTTGCTAGCAGAAAACCAGAAAGAGGTATTATTATTATTATTATTATTTATTATTATGATTAAAACAAAAATTCTATTCTAGCATCCTAAGCTCTACTTGCAGGTCTCTGGCTAGGAAATCACTCATCTGTCCAATTTCTATTATTCAATATTGCATTAAAAAAAATCAGAGGAGGAAGAAGAAAAAACTTTGGGCATCCTTGGGTCAAGGCGATTTTTAAAAAGGTTAAAAGCTGTTCAGAAGGGTTACAGTATCCATAAAGGCAAATGAGATTATATTTAAAGACTGATGGAGAAAAAGCAATAATTGAGATAAAATGCTACTGTCTCAAAAAGGTTTAGACTGAGGAAATGCTGATATTAAAGCAAAGAAATTGAAAGACTTACAGATCAGCCATCACATCAAAGACAGCAAAGTATTTCATTAAATTTGCAACAATTATGTTTACTTTTAATGTTTACTAGGTTTTTGACTTTCTTCCATCATTGTTCAGTTAAATATTTTTGTAATAACTTGGGGAATATTGTGATTGTGTGTCTCCAACCACCAGCTGTCAACTGCTGACCTCTCTGTTCCCTGCATCTGTAATGTTACAAGCCTTTGTCCTGGAAAGAGTTATGATGTTTCAATCAAATACATTGTGAAGTTACAAAACCCATAACACGATCTGGATAATGACTGCCTGGATACACTTATAAAATATATTTTAGACCCCCCTAGGGAACAGAGACTGGAAAAAAATCACAAACATTACTCTCTGCTGTTTGCCACTAATTGAATGAGTGATCATTGCATGAGATGAGTGTTGAATTTGAAGCCTGCTGTTAAGGTGTATGTTAAATAAAATGCACAGAAGTCCAAAAACAAAGAATATCTGGGTTAGAACATCACTGAAGTCCTGAAAAGCAAGCCCTAAAAGGATCTGGAGTGCTGAGGGCACGGGATCTCTGTTTCGCCCACAAAATTTTGGCATTGCAGCCTATTGAGAAATTACTATTTGGATTTCAAACTCTGCCCTTTTCTCTGCTGTGACTTTTACCCAAGATTTACTAAGTCTCAAAGGCTGTAGTAACTATTGCCAAACAGAGCTGTGATAGAGAATTGTTTCATAACCAGCCAAAAATCACAGCAATAGCCACTGAAGAGCTGTATTTGTCTTTTCTGTCTGTGACTCAAGCTTGTTCACATGCTGGGACACTGACAGTCTCTATAGATCCAACCAGTTTCGTAAAAGCTGAGGAGTATGACAAGTAGGTTGTCTAGAATACAAATGCCCAAACCAGCATCCAGACCAGTTCAAATTGGTGCAAGGATTGGTGCAGAGACAAAAGGTGTTTGCCTCGCTCTTTCCTCACCAATGCTCAGTGCCAAGCGTGGTCATTGCTAGTAGCACGACCTGCCACAATTGCTTCAAGGGATTTATAAACTGAGACTGATTTCTCTAATGTTAAATTCCTCCTCCCCTCTCTTTCATATAGATGTAAACAGATTTTCACAGCTACTACTTTGTGTGTTGGGGATGGCTCAGGACCTTGCCTGTTTGAATATCTTGTGATGGGCCAATTTGCAATCTCCAGAGGGTGATTGGGCTCCTCAGTCACTTGGGATGGATTCTGCTCACTCACTGAAAAGCCAAAACCTTTGGGAGAGTTATTATTAGGAGAATGACAAATGGTGAATAACAAATTATGCACCGTCAGTAATGAACTTCCACAGAAGTCATTTGTGTCAGACTGTTCACTGGTCTGCAATGTGCTTGTGAGGAGCTATCATGAAGAGGTTCCTGGCTGTCTGAATAACATGATGGATGGACAGCAATGCCACAAATTCACCACCTGTGTTGGAAAAAATGTTTGCACATTCCTTTTTATATTATTTGTATCTGTTTGTGATAGGCTTTTCTCTATTACCCTTTGTCAAGGTGTCCAAGAGCTTGGCTGAAGGAAATTTCTTTTATATTAAAAAAAATTGTTAAAATGACTTTCTGAACTTGCATGCTTTGTTTTATTTCAGCCCCTGGGGTTTTCAAACAGGTGAGTTACCATCTACCAAAATCATAAAGAAATAAAAACGGTATAGAAAAAGGGCTATGAAACATCTGTTTCAAAAGAGGACACGGTCCAAGAAAGAACTGCACAAGTCTGTAAATTATCATTTTAATTTGGAACCTATGACAACCTTGACAATGCCCCTTTACATCTCTCTCTACTGTCTCTATTTATATCATGCCATCTTTATTTACTGTTCATCTAGCAAATAAAGCCTGTCCCCAGCACTCTGAGTGCCAGGCTGCAGAATTGCTGCAAGTCTCCTTGGAGCAGTGTTCAGCCACGGGTAAACTAGTCCTGCAGTGAGATGCTCCCTATTCTCCTTCCAAGATCCAGAAAGAAGAAACTCATTGCTTATGCTGCAATTTTGATAACCTAACTGGCAGAACTGTTATTCAAATTTTAAGCTTCTAAATGCAGCAAGATCAACCTGGCCATCCACATAAATAATTTTGACATGATAAGTATGCGAGTGTGATGATAACTGATAAGTGAAGCAATTACCTTGCTTTTTTGGATTATATTAAATGAAGATTCTGATAGAGTAATGAAAAGAGACAAAGCAGACAAAAAGGCGGCCGTAGAGCTTTTGGGCACTGTGTTATCTCTATTATACCATATTGAAATAGAGAAGCTATCACCAATCATGCTTCCTATGTAACTTCTAGCTTCTAACGGTGAACAATGAATAAATTGTCACAAGACAGTAACTGATAAATTGGGATTGGCAGTGCTTTTTAAAAGTGTAAATAAACTTATCAGCCCCCTCACCCTCCCAGAAAGGCAGTACAGTTTGCATAGGATTTTTTTATTTTGGTATGTTGTAGATTGCAAGGTCTCCTTTCATTTACCTACCTCAATTGTCCTTTGTTTGGCCATCAGTTTTAAGTAGCCACTTCAGCATAAGAGTTTACTTCAGCAGTAGCATCCTTTCTGTCATGTACAACACAGCACTTTGCTTTTGTCCCAGTGTGTTTACTCCGTCTGCTATCCTTCTCTCCTAATTCCTGCCATTCCAATTAGAAGCCGCTCTAATTATGTGTTTTTACACTGGCTTTTATTGCATGCAGAAGCATACAAAGATATAAATAGCACTTCCAAGCAAAGGTGCCCAGTATTGAGTCTCTAAGAACAACTTTGCAGACACTGAGTACCTCAAGGATTAATTAGAGTTCTCCAGAACTGTGCTATTTCTTTCCAAAGATGGATCCCAATTCTTTCTGAAGCCAGTGGGATTTTGCTACTGATCTTGGCAGGATCTGGCCCAACATTCTTTTTGGTGGGGATCATGTGCTGAAACTGATATTTGTACATTGCATCCTTTCAAGACAAGGCACAAATGGAGTGGGAATGTCATTCCCTTGTTAAAATTAATTAAGTAACCTAACACCGTACATCTGGGGAGAGGACAGAAGGGGAAAGGAAGTTCTCCTTGTTCTCTGTTTACCATTTGAGTGCTGCTTCAAGCTGCAATAGCATCACAGTGCTGTTACTAAGGCCTCCTATGGTCTGCAGCCAGCTGGACCTAAAGACAGCAGCAGAGTTCCTGCTTTGTGGAATTCATTGCTTTAGGATAACCACATCCTATCCCTAGCTAGAAATTTGTTACACTATTTTTATTTTTTTTTATATATCATATCTACGCTGTAGAAACTGCTGGGCAAGACAAGGAGTTTGGAGATCTCAGTGGCAAAATACTGGATTTTAGAAACCCAGTGTAGTTTGAGAAATGGTTGAGAATTTTGGAGTGGAGAATGGACACAACTTCCCTCCCTGTTGTCAGGAACAATGGAGGTGATCTGTGAGCCAGCAAACTCCGGCAGCAAGCATCTGTCACCCTTCAGCTTCCCACCCTGATATCCGCATCTGAAAATCTCTGATAACGAAGGCTAAAAGCATGCTGACAAACTATAGTCCCCACTGAGTGGCTCCGCATTGCCGTTATTAGACTTCAGGATTAATGCTCCACAAGGGTGTATTGTTCTTGTACTTTGTTTACTTATTCAGAAGGATTTTTTTTTTGGTTTGTAAGTCTATTTGTGCAATTCAGGCAGATCACAAACTGAATTTTACTTTATGAAAATAAAAGCCTCTTTTTCCTGCTATTTTATAGGAGTTGCTGGATTATGTGGCAAATTCTATGGCTGTGGAACTGCATAAAAAGCACCTTTGACTACTCCTATTGTTCCATGGGATCAATTGCTCAGATCCATCTCTAACTGAAGTCAATGTCGAACTTCTCACTGAATTCAATGCTCCTGTTACTTATTTCAAAAGAAAGCATTTTAATTGACTCGGAACTATCCAGGCACACATACATCTTGCCTATGTAAACACATTTTTGTTCCTGTTATCCCCACTATCTGTTTCCACCCATACTGTTTCCTTATCTATATGCTTAGTCTGCATTAAATTAGCAAAAACTTTTGTTCTGAGGACAGTAGGCTTTCCCAAAAGTTCAAGTTTCAAGTTTGAGAAGGTATGAAAATGTCTTACAAGCCCTTTCGGTGCTAAAGGAGAATGCAGCTTGGCTGGTAGTAGACAATCAACATAAGCTCTACACCCCAAGGTCCTGGCTGTACGTCCTGTCCTCCCTGCCCCAGTGATGCTTGGTCACCATACGCCTGTGTCACCATGCTTCGGCTCAATGGAGGAACTGACCTGGCTGGAGACAAATCTTTGCTGGGCTGGGTTGGTTTCCAGAAGGATCGGTGGCTATGTCTGTCTCAGCTGTGCAGCCACATGAGCTGCAGCACCCATGCAGGGGAGGCAGCAGGAGGGCACATCTGTGGGTGGGAGGGAACACTCCGCTCCACGTAGGTTACAACACGGCCTCTGAGAGCACTGTGCTTTGATGAAGGGTACTGGATGTCTAGAGAGGAGACAAGAGGAATAAATAAAGGAAAATCATGACTCTTTTTTCATCAAAACTGTAGCAAATCCTTCAACTACTGTACTGTACTGCATACCTGAGCTAGCATGCCTGAGGTTCATCATGCCATAGCCTGTCTGCTAACTCACACACTCAGCACAGCACCAGGCCTAGATCAGCCACCCTGAGCTGGGTGCAGCAAGTAATAGTGAGGGTCAACACTGTTCCCTAGCTGCCCAGAGCAATTTACAGGCTATTTCCTAGCAGTTCCCCGAATGCCAATGACATACAACCATTAATGGACGCAAGAATGTCAGCAAACATAAAAATGACACATTTCAAATTCAATTTACTGGAACCAATTTTTAATCAGGTAAAGAGTCTGTATGTGATGCATCAGTAGAATTGGGCTTATGGCAG
This sequence comes from Aythya fuligula, assembly GCF_009819795.1. NCBI lineage: Eukaryota > Metazoa > Chordata > Aves > Anseriformes > Anatidae > Aythya > Aythya fuligula. Next base: position 15,700,611 of record NC_045566.1, read on the forward strand.
TATCCATTTTCAAAAGTACTCATATGACTTAGAAATTTAAAGTTCCAAACGTAAGGGTATTAGGAGCATAAATATCTTCAGTTTTCAATGGAATTCAAACCCCAGAGTCACTGAGGTGCTTTGAGAAGTCTGTATTTTGCCCTTGAGAAATTGTATTTCCCCAATCTATTTTCTACTGAGACATAGAACAGACAGAATTACTAGGCTATGAGAGTTGATTCTCATACAAAAGATTACATGATTTGCCAGATCTGGTTCTTTATGATCATTGATAATATCAAGAAGAAAGACTAACTGCTTCTTTGCGTCGGGAACCGTGGAATGAAGAGGATGGGCTGATAGAAGAGGGTGGAGGTGGTTTGCAAAGCAATAGATTAGATCAACTTCTTGTCACCTAATACAATCACCACATTTTCCTTTCATCTTTACTTTTAGCCTTTTTGGCCTGCAAAAGATAGGAAAGTAGACCAATTGCCTAGATTTAGAGATGGATTTCTGAGTGACGGTACAGAAATTGGTAATAAATTTCTTTGCATGTGAAGATTTCTCCTGGGACACTTTCCCAGTGCCAGAACCTTCTTTCTAGGTTAAGCATACGTTATGGAGGCCTGAGCAGAAAACCACATACACACATTCCTCTGGGACAGGTATTCTTAAAAAGCTCTGGACTCTCATGACCACTTACAAAAGTGTAGTAGATATCCTATCACTTTACAGCTATCAGAGCCTCATTTTTAGTCACTCATCCATACAGGGACTTTTCTTTCTGTAGTACATATGCCAGAACTGCCCAGCTTTGTTGCTTTCCAATGAGGATGTTTGTGCTTTTTAGCATGCTTGTCCTCATCAAAAGTATCCCAGACCCAGCAAGATGCCAGGTCCTGCAGGGCAGAATATGATCTGAGACTTCAGAGAGATGTGGTTGAAGATGCACATTCAGGGATGGGAACTGCAGAGCATCTGGCTGTTGAGGTAATATTTTCCCATTGCTCTGCATGATTTGGAAAACTGATACACATGTATGACTTTTGGTCTAGCCCTACAGTAATAATCAGATATGTACAGTGAGACATTTGGTATTGATCTACTCCTAATCAGAAATCAAACTAAACCTTATCTTATGACAAAGTGTAATTAACTATTTTGTTAATTACTATAATTATCCTCACCACGTTTATTTTGACAGCAGTGTCAGTAGCAGAAAACTATTTCCTTAAATTGCTGTTGCCGATTATGAATTACAAATTCATACAATTTTGACAAATGATTTTATTCTCATTTTAGCAGCATGTTTTGCAACAGACAGCTTTACAGAAAAAAAAAAAAAAAAGGCTGTCTGTTTGAAAACCAAGCTAGAAAGGTCACACACACAAAATTAACTATACTGGAGCTGCAAATTCCTTTTACTTGTAATTTTCCTCTCCTATGCAAGACTCTTTGGTCACTTACATGATGCAACGAGATATGAAAAAGAAGAGAAATCTAGACTGGTTTATAGTAGTCACTAACCCAGAGTTGGCCAAGGGGGACATATGGACTGCATGTGACCTGTGAAATCCTACAATGTGTTTTGCCCATTGAAAGTTATCCTGTTTGTCTCTTTATGGTGTCATGAAGAAGTAGAGAATACACAGTGGCAGCATGACATCTTGGTGGTGCTCCAGGACTCAGGACTGGTTTTAGTCCTACCATAACCTGTATAGGTGACTTGGAAATTAGATGTGGTTGTGGCCAGAAATATTTGAAAATGCAGGAATTCAAGTGGGAGCTCTTCATATGCTTTTAAAGCTGGAATCAGACCATCTGCTCTGTGCTTCATTTAGCAACTTCTATTCTTAACTAAAATACTTTTTGAGCCAGCTGCTTCAGCACTGTAATTCCTCCTCTCTGCCCAGCAGAACTCAACCTCTGGGGGGGACTGACGGAGCTTTTAATACAGTGCATTGTCAAAGCAAAACTGAGGTTCTATTGCTGGGGCAAAGCTTACCCAAGAGAAAAAAAAGGACTTGTGGCACCAACAGGAGAATTGTTTGCATCAAAATTGGTCTGTATTTTCCATGGGTTTCATCTCCCACTAGGAAAAGGAAGGAGTAGGCAAGAAAGTGATCGAACCACATGAGACCCTACTACACTCAGTGGCTGCCCCTGTGAGTTGCACTTGCATGGCCTGGTTGTTCCTGAGTTGAATTCTTTCTTTCTTGTCTGTACATAGACTTCTGAGTTACTGCTGACTCTGGAGGTACCAGTATCATAGTTTGAAATGACAGAATAGGTGAGAAAAGCTAGACGACAGAAGTGTGTGAGCTGATACATCCCCTTTGTAGAATGGCAGTGATGGAGTTAACTGAGTTGGCATCTCTGCTGTGATAGTAGAACACACACTGTGTTTCCTAAGTGGTAATGACTAACATGGTCAGCAGTTGGTGCCAATACTGAGCATTTGGTTAACCTCCTAGTTTGCTTGTAGCAAAAGTAATTTACTCAGTACACAGACATCTACCCCAGTCTAATCTCCTTGACGAGAGATTACAAAGGGGTGGCAGGCTGAAGTGGCATAAAATTCCAAATACCATATCTATTTTTACTCACTGACAATAGAATAATATCCGTGGGACAAGGATTAGTAAACAGAGAAAGACATTCTGGCTTAAAAGCTAGCTTCTCCTTCCTGGTTTAAAATTACAGTGCAGCAGATCTTCAAAAAAGAAATAAAAAGTTCATTAATGTGCCATCCCAGGGATGGATTTCTGCAGCATGTGCCTATAAGAGGTGGAGTTCAAACTTATACAAAGTCACATGGAAATGAATTCATTGTTCACCTGTGGGGCTATTTACATTGGGTGTATTTGCTTGATTTGAGAGTGAGAAATAACAAGACCAGAGCATGTGACACACGACTAATCACAAAGGGACCAGGGAGCTTGATTTTACTGAAATACTGATGTGGCTTGTGATATTTGGTGAGCTTCTAGAGTCACACGACAAGATAAAATTTTCGGTTGTTGTTAAAAAAATGGTATTTCTAGCACTAATTACAGAAGAAAGTTTGAAAAAATGACTGAGTGTATTCTAGGTATACTGCATGTATACACACAGTATACAAACACCAGAGAGATAAAAAGAGCCAAAATGTAGTTAATATAAACCTCGTGATTTAGCCTAGTTTTAGAATTTTATGGTCTCTGAATCATGGTTTTTGAATACATGGGTTGGCAAAATACCACCACCATTACTAAGCAACAGCTTAGTAAATTAATCTAGATGCATTAACAGGATGTGGAATGTAATGTCAATAAATACTAGATAGGAAATGAAATTCAAATAATGAATACATTTGAAGAAAGATGATTTCAAAGATATATCATGAATAGAGACAGAGGGAAGGGCCTATTACTTAGTTACTCTATTTTCTTTACACACAGCAGTTTACCATTGATGTTAATTGGATCAGGACCAAGCCAGCAGCTAGCAATTGAAAAAAGCGCTACTTTAATATATTTATGTAACACTGGTTATTGATTATTTACTTGGGTTAAGGTCATCACAGGTACTTCGGATAGTCTTTTGCAAGCTTTAGTTTAGTTTAGTTTTAAAACATATTAAGTAAAATATTTGAGATAATCAACAGGCTGACGGTAGTCCTCATTCCATCAGTTTCCCACTATTTCAAAAGCATTTCTGTGCATTTCTACAATTCCACATTTCTGCATCACCAGTATCAAGATAACTATTTTTTGTCCCAAGCGAAATTCTCTTGCCAGGACTCTGCTGCCAGCAAGACTTGGAAACCTCGCACTCGCCACCTTCCTCTTGAGCTGCAGGTGTGAGCTGGGACAGTGTGCACTCGTTCCAGGCAGCCACGTTGCTCTAGAAACAGACATTCATGGCAGACATGCCATATACTGCCCTGTGTGCCCTGCTCTGGTGCTGGGAGCCCACAGGCTGCCTGCAGCCTGACCCATGAGTCCTGCCATGCTGAGGGCAGTGGCAAGCGAGCAGCCAAGAGACCATCCAGCAACACCCTAGTGTTGTGGGGCTGCTTGGGACACTCACTTCTCTGGGGCAGATTTTGTGGCTTTTTGTGACTCCCATGAGGATGGTTGGTCATCCCCTCCACCCCACTCACAGTTCCAGTCCCATGCAGCCCCTGTGCTCAGCAGGAGGCCTGTTACCATCCCTGCAGTGCTGCTGGGGGCCGCTGCGCTGCTCCCACCCAGCCAGCCGCTGTGGATCATGGGATTGCTCTTTTCCACTGGTTTACGAGGGAAAAATCCCAACTTCTGCCGTCAATCTTTCTCCCTGTTTTCATCAACAGACTGTAACACATTTGCTTTACCTCCCTCACTTGCCCTTTCAGCTTTTTTAAAAACAATTTCTCTTTATTGGTCTTATGATTCAATAAAGTTATTCTCCTGATAAGTGTGAAAGGTCTCTTTCTTCTTGCCACTGCCGTGTGCACTTCTGCAGCTCCCCATTACCACGGCTTCCGCTTCAAACTATCATCTTTAAAGGTCACTTGTTTCCTTACACATGCAGTCAAGCCCAACAATGATTTAATGACACCTGAACAAGCTCGTATTAAAATTACCCATGGTGCGATCATAAATAATTATTAAGCAAAAGAAGAAGAAAGCAAACACGTTCTGTTCGAGAAGCCAACACCGAAGATATTAGTTAGAATGTTAACGTATATTAACCAATTACACAAAACCCTTTCATATTGCCTTGCTTCATTTCAAACACGGCACGGGCTATTTTGTCTGTGAACTCGAGTGGAACGAAAAGCTGCAGAATGCAATTTGTGTCAGGAGCCGGACTGCGGCGGGACAACTAATTCTAATTAGCGCTGGATCCCCGGGGCCGCCACGAGGCCTCGCGGGCCACGGCTGCCCAGCCCTGCAGCCACCACAGGTGGGCCGGGCCCCTGTCGCCACAGTGACGGCTGAGGGCAGCCCCTCGCGGACACCCCCAGCGTGGGCCTGTGGTCCAGCCCTTGAACATGGTGCCTTTCAACAGGCTCTGCCATCCGCTAAGGGAGGTTGGCTCTGCTAATTGGTTGAAATTAAAGCGGCGGGTTTGCCAGGAACCGCTGGGCTGCGATGCCTGTCTCATTTCAACCCTGCAGCTGAAGACTCTCTGCCTGTCAGTGCTGTACGGGTGTGATGGGGAACAGGAATTACCAGGGGGAAAAGTCTTGGCCATCTGATAGCGCTGGTATTCTACTGAGCACGTCTCTAATACAAAAGATTTCTGCCACTCATTAACACTCAAAATTTGATGCATGTTAGAAATATGCTTTAAAAGTCGTGACAGACTGCAAGCAGCAGTGGCGGGCAGCAAGGCACAGGCTGTTCACCTGCCTGCTGCGCTTCCCTGCTCAGCCTCTTTTCGAGCTGTTCTGTCCGAAGCATGATGAGGGTAAGGTGGGAGGCACTCTGCACCACACCTGCACCCTTGCATGAAGGCTGCTTCTGTGGGAGCACAGCCAGCCCCAGAACTGGGCAGCCGTTGTCCTGCCAGCACACCAGGAGGGCAGGTGAAGGTGCCAGAGGGTTTCAGAGGACATGGAGATAGGGAGAGCTGGTTTGGAAACTACCGAGCACTGAAGTGTACTTCAAGCAGATTAGGATTAACTCAGTTGCATACCCCTGCAATAGCTCAACTCCAGTGAAAAACTTTGTTTTAATTATGCTGGATTATATGTATTGAGTTATATCAGGAAAATGCTTACCTGCTAGAGATTTCAGGGACTGGGGCTTTGACATGTGAACTGAAAGCATCCACTTGTTTTGCTTATCTCCACAGGAAGCTGTGGCCAAAGGAGAGTGGGTGAAGTCTCCAAGTGGCTCTGCTCTCCTGCTGATGCTGCAGATGGGTGTCTGAGCTGTCCCAAGTGACCAACCTGGTGCAGCTGCATGCACTGCCTTCTGCACTGCCCATGTACTGTACCCAAACCTTACCACCAGCTGTACTGCACAGCCATGCAGTTCCTCTGTACTGAGAGCTTTATTTAGGGGCTTCAAATAACCTTTCATCACCATTTCACACCAGTCTTAAACTCACAGGTTTGTTTCTCTGCCTTGATTGCATTTACTTTTACTGTGTATTTCAGCTAAGAATGCTCCAGAGGGGTGTGCCAACTACTACTATGTCACAAGAATGATTTTATTAAGAAAATGCCAATACTACCTCATAGCATTTTCCACTACTATTGTTTGGGTTGCACCAGAGGCTAAAATGTGGCTTCCTTTAATAACACATTTGCATAAGTTGATCTGAAAGATCCCCATGTGATGACATTACTCCAGGGTTGGCCTGTCATCTCAAAAAAAGCCCGAGGTGCTGGTCCCAAAGAGATCAAACTCAAGAATTAACTAGTCTTCATAAAACAGGAACATCTCTACAAGCAGTAAAACAAATGATTATCATTTCTTTTTGGCGATGGTCTATGCCAAGCTAGAGAAAAACAGAGCTTTCAAACACTGACAATCTGGTATATTGAAGTATGACCATTATTTTTTATTTTCCACATTTTTGGTCCAAAGACAGTTCTGAGTAATTGATTCCCATAATGAGCTATGGTTCGTTAGTCAATTTAATTTATAATTGAATTGGATGGATGTAACTCTGTGTAAAATTGTCTCTGAAGAATCTGTTTTGTTCGTCTGTTCAACTTCTGACAGGGATGGAAGAAAATCTAAATTATTCCCTTCTGCAAGAGGGAAAAACTCCGAAAGTCTCAGCATCCCTTGTGAAATTAAGAGGAAAAATATTTTTAATAGTTGCCATGCAAAAATAATATGGCTTTACTAAAATTTATACAACCCTGACAATTAACACATTAATGCCTGGAATGGTGGCTTAAAAAGAAAATCAAAACACAGGGTAAGACGTGAATCAGCAGTCCTGCCTGAATGTTTGGAAAGATCGCTCTTAACAAGAATGAAAATCACAGTTAGATATTTACTAGGAAGTCAGTTTTTACTTCTTTGCAAATACTGCAAGATCCAGAGAGCCTGCTTCTCCACGTTTTTATATAACTTCATCAGGGAATGCCTGGTGTGAAGAATCAGACCCAGTGGGTTAATTTTTTCTTCTGTTTACAACTTGGAAACCCAAAGTCGCTTCCCCTGACATGAAACATGGGAGAGCTTAAATTTAGTTGGGGTTTACAAAGTGGTGTGGGAATAGCCACTCTACCCTCTGTGGGCCTCATCCCTTGCCAAGTTCATGAAATAACAGACCAGTATATGAGAATGACTTCTGCTTAAGACCAGAGGCAGGGAAGAAACATGTTTAGGATTCTGAAGATGAACACAAGGTCCCATTTTTAAGTTAATTTTGCCCTGGGGCTCCCTGGGCCTCACGGCACACGTACGAACCCACTTTCATTCCAGAGACAATATTAGGTTCACATTGTGTGCTGAAAACACTTCCCTCATCATTTTTCATGTCTAAAGATAATTACTGAGCATCTCCGTCTCTATTACTGGTCTTAGCAAGACGTATTTGTATTGAATGATACATTTAGCATATAAGGAAAAGCAAGTGAATTAATTCATTCAATATTTGTATTTTTCTTTATAGAGATACAGATATTTGTCATTGAATGTGTATTAGCGGACATATATGCTAGCAGTAAAAGAACTGCCACACTATTATGTAGGCATAGTATTTCTTGTAATCTAGCCCCATGCAAAAGCAAAATATACATTCTCTGTTTGCTGAAAAAATAAAATGTACTGAGAAGCATTGCAATGGGATAGGTGATGATGATCAGCTATTATCAGTCCCAGCAGGCACATATTTTTTCTTAACAGCCACAGGACTGCTGCTCTGAAAGCCAGGCACAAGGAATTTTTAGTTTAGAGCATTTCACATTGCTTTTTAGAGGCAGGCATGACACACGGCTGCACAAACTCTTATGGCCTCCAGTTAAGGGGTCACTTAACAACCTCATTTGTCTACTTTTGCATCAAGTCCCCAATAAATTCTGATGGGCAACAGGCTCACAGACTCCTTATGTTATCAGATAATGTTTTTTTTGTTTGTTTGTTTGTTTGTTTGTTTGTTTTTTTCTTTTTCTTTTTTTTTTTAGCTTTTCCTGTAACAGAAATAGTAGAACTGTTGTGTCCAATCTTCATCATCTTTCACAGTTTGTTTATAATGTTTCTGGCCTTTTTTCCCACTAACAACTATTTGCCCTGGTAGAAGGGGTATGAAGCATGTTCAGCGACTGGTCACACCTGCCCACCTTTGCTGAAGTGAATGAGGCCATAAAGGTGGAACTGAGGAGAAAATTTGCCCTATTATATCCAATTAAGAGTTACCACAGGCTATTTATTTCTGGGCAAAGCCATACACATGTATTAGCAGAAGGAGGCTAGAGCTATTGAAGCTTGTTTTTATTCTTAATTATACATGCTTGCTGAGAAATTTTTTAATATAAATTACTTTCAGCACTGCAAAAGCACAGGAGGCTACGGAAGTTGTTTCTAAAAAATGTTAAAGCTGACATCAATCATTTATACATAATGCACAAAGCAATGAGGGCAAACTCCTCAGTGCAGATAAGAGATGTCACAGTAAACTTATGTTCCAAGGTAGTGGTATCAGTTACGATCGATCACTTGGTAGCCAGTGCAAGTTACATTTTTACTTTAGTCTTTAAACTCTTTTGACTGCACTACCAAAAGTATTGTTTTAATCTAAAGTGCTAGATCAATATTTCTGATCAATAAGCATTCATTTCCAACTAACAAGGACAATGGTTAGTGGATTCCTTTAAACATTTTCATTTCAAGGAAATCTCTGCTGTTCTAGAAATCAGATCTCTAACAAAGAGTACAAGAGAAAGGAAAATGAGCACAAAACGTAGAAGAGAACTTCCAGATAAATTCAGCTCTTCCCCCACACAATTTTTCTTCCTCCTATGATGCTTAATCTGTACATATTCTGTATGACCTTTGTATTTTAAGTAATTAAGAAATTCAAGAGCATTACATTAATTCTTCCCATCAAAATACACAAAGCCAAACCAAACTTCAAACCACAAATGAACATAACCAAACTGACAAACTTCAGTTGTTGAAACATTCATCCCCAGCAATAAGGAAGGAGTAATCCAGAAGCACAGTTTAGAGCAGTGCATCGGGTTCACTACATAGAACAAGTGGTATAGTTGTGTGGGCTTCAGAGAAATTCCTTCCTTTTTCCGCTCAGACAAGTTTGGCCCCAAGAATAGGACCAAAATGGTGGCAACCTCTGACCCAGCCAGCAGCTGATCTCCTTTAGGAGGGGTGAGCCTTTCTTCCTGGACACAGACAGACCTTGAGGACTGAGCCCTCCTTCCTGTTCCCTGGAAAGGCCAGACACTGTCTTGCCAGAACATCTGGAAGGTCTTTCTGTCCCTCCTAATTAGTCCTGGGCTTTTCAGAGCAAGATACAATTCTGCTTTAAATGTCCCAAGGACTTTGATGCATGTTAGAGACATGTTTGGCTATACAGAAATTAGGACTTTTGCCACAGTGGTGTTTATAGACCACTCCCTTTTATTTTACAAGCCTAACTAGGAGAGAACATGTTGTTTTCAGTGCCTGCAGCTGTGCTTAGCAGTCACCACTAAGCTCAATGTTCTCCAACTTTCCATCACCCCCACACAATGATTTGCTTCTTCTCACACACTCTTCTCCTCAAGACGCCGACTATTGTTTACATGGCAAGAAATACTAAAGCTAAAATTAAAAAATGACTGGATTCCTTCAGGCTGGGCTGTCAGCATCCTGCACTGCAAGAACTATGTGCCTGGTGCCCTCTGTCCCCTCCCTGCGGTCCTGGTACCAAGGCGATGGAGGCTGTTTAGCTGTCTACAGACACCTCTTACGTAGGGTGTGAAGCCAGGCTGCTGCAGCCACTGCCCACCCTCTCCACTGCCATCTCCCCCAGAGGACAGATGCTGAGGGGACCTGAATCCACGACCACTGTGCCTTGTGCCTGGCGGCACCTACTCACACAGTGTACTCACCCGCTGTTGCCTTGCCAGTGTAACACCGTCTTGAAAGTGCAATTCAGACAGAGCAGGGCATAAAGTCACGCTCTACCTTTTCCTCCTTCACGGCTGGTGACAGAGCTGTGGTTTGGATGGGGTGCAATTAAAGCACAATAAATACTGCTCTGTATTGTTCATGCAGGCTTCATTCCCCTTCATACATCTGTGGCATTACTTTGGGTTTTGAATCTATCCCAAAAATCAAAGCTAAGTCAGACAATTTGTCTGTTTTAATTTGTATTTATCATATCCACTGAATTTCATCTGGTTTTCCCCCAGAAACATAAATCAGACGAAATTTGCTCAAACTTTGGCTCAAATGCATGCATCCCAGTGAACTTTATGAGGAGTTTGGGCCAAGCTCAGGGGTTCATACCATCTTTGCCCTTAATTCTAGAGATGAAATACAGGGAAAACCAGCTGCTAAAGTGGGTTGCATGCAGATTACACTTTTCTCACTGGGATATGATGGGAAAAGAATTTTGGCTCCATTAAATACAAAGTGTCCCCTCAGACAGAAAGCTTAACGCAAAATGAATGGAAGGTCAAACTTTTGTAGGGCTATTAATCTGTACTGCGACTTATGCAGATTGGAAAATATATGAGAAATGTAAACACAGTGTTCACTCTGCATTAGATAGCAGGAGATATGCAGAGCCTGAATAGATAACCTTTTGTGAATACTAGGAAGTTGGATTTTATGTGAGAGCTGCATGAGTCCTACTCTGTGGTGACTACTCATCCAGTACATTACTGAAACATGAAGGAGTGGGCGAAGGAGGAGGGACAAGAGGAATAGGGCTGCGGGGTGGACACATAAATTTACCATAAATGGTAAAACTCTCATTGACTTTAACTAAGCCAAGACATCAGTCCTGTTCTTAAAGGCAATACAGCCAAAGAATGATACGGGAAACACAGGGCAATACTCATTTACATGAAAATGTGACACACTTATGGACACCCCAAATTACACTAATTCTTAATACAATGTTACACATCATAAAGTGCATATCTCACTGTGTTCTCCTCTCTTTTTCATTCAGTTTCTTTCTCCCCAGATATTTTGGCATTGTTTTCCCTTCTTCAGGTGTTTCCTAGTCACAATTATTCCCTTGTTTCAAAACACTGATTCATGTTCGTTTGTTTCTCTGATCATGCTTTTTCCATCCTTCACTTCTATGATTCTCAACTAGTCATGATTATTTCCTCTGCTTCTCTTCTGAGCTCCTTCTTTTGTTTTGCTTCTCTAATTCTCATTCTTTCTCCTCCCCTCCTTTTTTTTTTTTTTTTTTTTTAAGACTCCATTCTATCTGGCGTTTATTTCCCTTTGTGTGGTTTTGTCTTTTCTTTCTTTATCTCATTGCTAATCCCTTTTATTTGTTTATTTATTTATTTATTTATTACTTTTCCTACTCCTGTACTTGCTTTCTCTCCATTATTTTCTTATATATGCCAGTTCTTAAAGGGAAGAATTCGATTTGTAAGAAGTAGTGGGAGTTTCTGCAATTGTGTAACTATTTTCAAATTTGATTTAAAAGTACAAAAGCAAACAGAGTTATCAGTAAGGACTTTTTTTTCCTTCTTGCAGGAAATAGACAGTTTCTCTGGGATTCAACAGCAGCATTCCAGTTTGGTTAAAATCAAGCAAATACTGCATCATCTGAACAGTCCATACTAGAAGCTGATAAGACAGAGTACAGCCAACTCCTTGCTTGCTTGGCTCATAGCCTTTTCTGCTTTCAACTATTTTCCCACTGCCATAACCCTCAAAACCTTCTCTTTATGTACCCACAACATTATGTGACTAAAAGATGATTCAGTAGTTTTCTGCCACCCACTCCAGCTAGGCCTGCCTATAGATGAGTCCAGGAGAAAAAGATACTGAATGTTTTCCACCTTTCTAGATTTTGGCCTGTAATGCAGGCACTCTGAAGGCATCTAGGTCTCTCCTCTTCATTGACAGTTTAGCTCTCAGGTGCTGTGCCCAGAGTGAGATGTGTAAAAGAGGTTACTGTGAATAATTCTTCTCGAGCTCACCACCACCCTGGTGCTCTGTAGCAAGCACTATATTTTGGTGCCTTCTGCCATTGCTTACACCAAAGCAAAGCAGATGGAAAGAGGAGCTAAACGAAACACATGACAACAGCCTTCTCTGCACGACCAGCCTAACTGGAACCTAAAGCCTGCTAGGGGCCCACATGCTAGGATTTGGGAGCCTCATGAAGTTAGGTACCAGAGGTATGACACAACTAGAAGTGTGTACAATATACACAGCATATTAAGCAGCTGATGTTACATGCTTTAGGGGAATATTTCCCCCCAAATAACTGTGGGAAATATTAATTATTTATGGAATATTTGCATAACTGCATAATGTGTCTAGATATAAATAACAGATTATTTGCATAACTGCATAATGCCACTAATCACGGGAAGAAAAAAAGAACAAAATATTTCTGGCATTTGATCACACTGTGTCATATATGCTCTGTGATTCTTCTACAAGCTCTCCCAGAAAGAAACCGAAGCACAGCTAACCTCTATTGTCTGTACTCTGCACACCACAAGAGGAATAACATTTTCAAATGCTTCACAAACACTGTGCAAACAACAGTCCAGTTGCAAGGACTTGCAAACCCCTACAGGCTGGATGGTGTTTTGCACAGATTATTTGTCCAAAATTGAAAGAGAAAAACAGACCACGTGCCCAATGTGCATAAGCTCCTAGAACCAAAATTCACACCCGTCTTCCATCAAGGATAGATAACAGTGTCCCCACCTGTCTCTTTGGCAGCAGTTTTCGTCACCAGGCCTCAGAGCGCTTCACAAAGGCAGGAAGTGCTGTGCTGCGGGTACGGCCGCTTGGGCCCAGGAGCCTGAGGTGATTTTCAGTCCGACAGCAGGTCAGGGCTGGAAGCGGCAGCCCCAGGCCCCATGCTGCCCCCCAGACCAGGCTGCACCGCAGCCCAGTGACGCGCTATGCCTGCCCATTACAGTCAGTGTTTGGTGCACGGCTGCTCAGCAGGCCCAGGCTGCTCCGCACGGAGCTGCCCACCTTCCCCTTTCCTATAAGCTGGATCCTTTGCGACCATCCAGCAGGTCTCCAGCAGAGCTGCCGAGACCAGCCTGGGGGAGGCAGAGACAGCCCTGGCCCCCTGGCATGTAGGCTTGGCTGCCGGTTTGGGGGACAGGGCCGAGGCCCTGGCAGGGCGAGCAGCCCACACAAGGCGGAAAGGTGTCAGGCCAGAGGGATGGTGGTGTGCACGCTCTCTCCCCAGCATCAGAGGTCTCAGAGAAACAGTGGGACGATCCTGCTCTAGCCCAAAGGCACCAGTAAACAGAAACAAGCCTGAAAATATGAGCTCCGTTTGTCAAACTTTAATATTCCCTAATATGCACTGTTCTTTTCTCCCTTAAAGATTTCCTGATAACTGCTGTTTCTTTTCTCTGCTAAATACTATTTACCTCAGTGCTGGAGTTTTTAACATCCACAACACTGACTTCATTTTTAATTGTGTTTTGGTCTAATTTCAGAGCCTGATTTCCCAGTACAAACTCAAGTAACAAATGTATAATTATTCTCATAAATAACTCGGCACCTTACAGTATGTTTCAAACAAGTTTCCCCACAAGGCGCAAGTGCCCCATATTAAATTCTTTTAAAGTGTAAGTTGATTAAGGTAAAAATTAGTTGTTATTACCTTATGGACATTTTAGTTTTCACAGCATTTCAAAACCAGTCCTATCAGGAGTAGATTTGTTGCCGCCCACTGGTACAATCATCAGGAAAATTAATAATCATGTTCACTCTGACTATAAATCATTGTGGTACAGGCAATTAATTTCTGTAGAAAAATGAACGATCTATAAGTATTACTATTGTGTAAACTACATGTTGTGAAAACTCAGATCCAGCACAGTCAAATTACAAATGCAATGCTCCTAATTTCAGAGTATGATAATGTTGGGTCATCTAAGGCTGGAAGGCCAACGATTCTGAATAAATAATGCTGGCAGCTCCTTGTAGTTTATGGTTGTTGTTTTGTGTTTATGCTGCATTTGTAATTCTTGAACCTGGCATACATGCTAACTTATAGGGAGTGAGTCTGGCCAAAAAATAAAAAATAAAAAAATCACAGCTCAGTTCTTGAATACACCTTCTATTAATAAAATAGTAGTGTGGTATTAATAAAATAGGTAGTGTGTTGCATTTGCTTATATATTGGACTTTGCGATTACACGGGGCAGGTTTCTATATCGCATGCTTCATTTTGGTTAAGGCCATGGTGGTCCTGGTGTGAACAGAAGAAAGATGATGTGTACACATGCAGACTAACATACGCCCCTTGTAATCTAGATTTATATTTCTCTACCAACACATGCTGCAATTGTGCAGAGACATGTGTTTGCCAAAAGTTAGATAAACGTAGCATCAAGGCTATAAAGTTTAGTTTGTGTTTGAAATAAGAGAAAGTAAAGCAGTTAAACGTTCAATATTTTTATGGGCTTACATATTAAGATAGTATGTCCTGCAGCACTGTGAGAGATATTGTTATAGAAGACTGAAACTCAATTTCATTTGTTATAAATAAGTAAAACGATTCCCAAAATCTCTGGATTTGAGTTTTCAATATTTAGGAAATCAATCAAACAAAATTCATATACCAGAGAAAAATAATAATACTTTGCCACCAGCTTTTAGTCCATTAGACAAATTATTTTCTAGGGATTAATTTCAGTCCAATTCACCACACCTGAAAACATTTGAACAACATTTAATAATGCCTTGAACTGGAGGCTATAGGCTGGATGAATGGTAAAATCTTTATCCATTTGTTGCTAGGTTTTCAAAAGCCAGAAAGAAAATATCTAACAATGGAAGTATCCATGAAGTAAAGCAAGTACAGGAATGAAAAGAGATAAAATAATTCACAGTGATTATTCACACTGAAAATTTTGAAATATTCAAAGTAAAATGTTTTCTAAAGGCATTCTAAAAAGATGGATGGGCTTCCTTTTTCTACCCTTTTGTTGGTTGATCCAGCTTTGAAATCAAGTACTTTGAGCTATAAGTATCTAGACTTCATGGTGAAGTGAAGTCCATTACCGAAAAAGAGCATGTCCACGAATAAGGAAGCTCTCCCTGAAAAATCCTGTGGGATATTTTTAATAGTTTCTAAGATGGAAGCAGAATCAACAAATTATATTGTAATATAATATGTAATTGTATATATTTTTTATAACATGTATTTGTATATTTTGTAAAAATTCTCTAATTTTGTAAAAGCCAAAATAATTTAATAGGCCATGTGAACAGCATTTGTCATTTACTAAACGTTCAGATGCATGTATACAAGTGACGTTATGAACTGAACTAGGTATCACAGAGAAAATGTACTTATATGCCTTGTTGGATGAAACAGCACGCCACCAGAAAACTACTGCCGGTAGCCAAAAAAGAATGTCCAATTTCCTCATGAGGAAATAGATGTAAATAACTTACGGGTGGTCATGTTTTACACTGAGATACATGATGCACTTAATGCATTTTAAATAGTTGAAGGAAACTCCAAATGAATGTACCTGCTTCCACAAAGATATACAGAGATGTTTATATTAATATATGGGATTTTGTACAACATTGCTGTCCACAACAGGATAAAACAGTAACAGTATAAAGACAAGCTTGTGCTTAAGATGTTGAGAAAACCAACTCTTGTGCTTCCAGTAAGCCAGGAAGCAAACACACCAAGATGGTAGAAATAAATATGCTTGTCATTTTGTCTTTTTGTCTTTCTTCCCCATACCCCAAAGTAAATGTGGATCTTGCAAATGAACCTAGCCACATCCCTAGCTGCTTTTGAGTAATGATTCAAATAAGTGCTGTTAACAAAGTTTTGCAATTTGTCAGCTGACCTGTAAGCTTTACTGGGCAATTACTGACATATTTCAGGAAGTCCAAAGGCCATTCCCATGCCTGGATGAGTGGTTTGTGCCTATCTGCGCTGCTTATACTTAAACAGGCTTAGTGGGCTCTGGCTGCCCACTGTATGTGTGCAGTACTGATACGAAGGTATGGAATGGTCACATACCACCCACATATAACCCCAGCCTGCTCTGCACTGTTAAATGTGTTCTTTCATTTGGGTTTCAAATGACATTTTCATTTTAAATTTAAGTATTGAGCCATAGCCAAATCTGTGTTATCATCTAGGTTTATATGGTCATTACAGAGCTTTGATAAACATCTAGGCCTATCATATAGTTGAGTGTGATCTATCTAATCTATCTGTCTATCTCCTTGCAATTCTTCCCATATACGGGACATAAATCTTAGGCAGGGATTTGAGGATGTATTAGGATAGTATCAAAAGAGATGAAAATCACAGCTGTTCCAGCTAAAAGCCCTTCCTGATTTGTTAAACAAACATAAAACTGAGTTGAGAATTTCCCAGATTCACCTGGTTCAGCTGTATACAAAAAGTGGTTAAATTAAATGATCTTTCTCACAAAGGTCAAAAGTTAAGTGTCCCTGGTTACATGAGGCCTCATGCCTAATGGGATGATAATCCAATTCTATGGCATCTAGAAAGAATCCTTCTCCTGGTTATTAAATATGCATGTCTATCCCAAGGAAAATATATTGGAACAGTGAGAAGTGGAGCTAATATACAACACCAGAGCAGAGCTGCAAAAATGTCAACTTGGAACAGAATAGAAGAGAAGAAAAACAAACTAAACCTCCCACAGACAATTCCAGGGAGTAAAAAAAAAAATAATTAAAAAAAAAATAGAAAATTACTTGCAAAGACAAATGCTCATAACAAAAACAGAAAGACCACTCTCACGCTGAAGTTCATTGCCTTTCCACAGGCAATGTTTACTCTAATTTTGATGTAACATTTTAATAATAGCATTAACTACTGACGAAAGAAAGAACAGGAACTTCATATTGCAGGGTAGTCACTTCACAGCAGGTTTTGTTTCCACAGACAATCACCCATATTATCTGTAAGATTTTCCTATTTTCATATGGATAAAATTGCAAGTCCCAGCTGCAAAGAAATAAAATGTCAGTGTAGAAATTAAAGTTCCTTTAAGCAGAAACCTTACAGGCAACCAACATTTTAATACTTTAGAGCTGTTGGCTGCTGTAATTTCATGTAGTTTAGACTAGTAAAACTCACAGGAACTTTTATCAACACATTTTAGCACTCTTTCCCTGTGTCACACTGCTTTCCGTAAGTAGCTTTGGAGATTTTGAACAGGTAAACAAGAGACAGATGTCAGACATCCAGATGAAGGTGAGCACATGGGAATGCTAACTGCATTTGAATGGCTGTCCTGGTGCTGGATGTTTCCACAAAGGAAAGAAGAATTGGAGGCTGCCATCTACACATTGAACTATCCAAGTCTGGGAAAGGCCCAAGAAGTCTACACAGTCTTTGGAGATGTGGTAAGATGATATAAAATGTTCATAATAATCTAATGCAAAATTCTCCACTGTGTGTCATCTGATGAGGATGTAGGTAACTACAGGTAACTAGTTATGAGCTTAAATTCATCTTAAATCTGGCTTAAAGGTAGCAGTGTCTTTGAGTGGCCTGTTATAAAACAGACTGTGAGGAGGGGCAAGATAAATCTAAACATTTTCACAGCATATATTTGAGGGTAATTTTTCCAGTGAGTTCCCACTACTCCTTTACACATCCTAAAGAAACATGACCCTGCTGCACTCTCTCTTGCTTTTATGTTCCAGTCAGCTACTCGTGTAGGTAGCCAGTGTAACCTGCATTTGGCAAAGCCCACATTTCAGAAAGGTATCCAGCCCTGATCTGAAGAAATCAAGGGTTACAGAGTCTACTCCTTCCTGTTATAGCCTCTTCCAGTGGTTAATCTGTTTCATCATTAAAAACATGGGCTTTATTTGTAATTTGACTGCCAAGCTTCATCTGGGAAGCCACTGTTTCTTGTTTGCCCTTCTCTACTAGCTTACATGGTGTAATACCTGGAAATGTTTTTTCCTGGAACATATACCATACTGTTATCTCTCAATCAGCTCTCTGAAATAATGATTTCTTGAAGGCCTGCTCATTGTAAAACGTTCTGTCCAGTCTTTAATTAACTTGTAGTGTTACTTTTGCACTTAACATCCTTATTAAAATACGAACAGCGCAGCTGAACACAGATTCCTGGCATAGCTTCACAACACACAGCCTCACAATGAGCACAAAGGTAAAATCTCCTTTCTATTACTCACTACTCCCCTGTTTATACAGTCAGGACCGCATTAGCCATTTTTGCCACCTGGAGGTCAGGATGAGTGCCTAAAATCTTCCTGATTCGGTGTTTTCCTGAGCACTGTTCCCCCTTCCGTACACACAGCTGGCATTACTCATTCGTAGGTATGTAACTTTGCATTTGGTGATCCCACAGCATGTTTCCTTTGAAGGGAGCAGCCTACCAATGTCCCAGCTCTGTGAGCTGTTAAGGCAGCCCTCCCCTGCTGGCTGCAGCTTCTCCTTCCTGCACCGTCATGGTGCGGCCATGCCTGTGCACCAGTGATAACCAGCACCCCGAGCAGCAGCAGAGGAACAAGCACAGGGCTGGGAACAACTACTGCTGTAATGGCCTCAAATGGCTGTGGAAACAGGGAACTGGGGATACAATTTCTTCTGTCCAAGGGCTGTAGCCTGCTAATTAGCTACCAGCTTTACAATATGCTGTGAGGAGAGGAGACGCAGGGGAAAGTAGGTGAACTCTGACAGCAGCCGGAGCAAAGGCAATGCCGGGCGCCTGAACGTAGCTTCCCGTGTGGCCATGCTGAGCCCTCTGCTGCCAGCCCCGTCACTGGTTCCCTCATGAGAGGCTAAGCTATTCAAGCTGCTGGCTGGCAGCATGTGAGTGGAAGAGCTCTGCTCTGGGCTCAGGCCCATTGTGCCACCCAGGCAAGGAAGGAGGATTTGGTGGTTGACCTCACCGCTGCCTGCCACCATCTCTTCCAACCCCACCAAGAGCTGCTGCCCCCCAACAGCCCAGCATCACTATGGGGCCAGGGCCAGCAGCCAGCTGAGCTTTGCAGCGCTGCGCAGGGGCAGGGTGAGCAGCAGGACTGGTACAGCACCATCCCCTGTAAGGCTGGGTTTGAGGGTGAACCAGGAGCAGAGCTCAGATGCAGATTCAGCAGCACTCAGAAGTTGCCATTTCAAGATTTCCTTCACAATAGAAATTTCATGAGACTCATCACATTTCCCACATGCTCGCACATTACTCATCACTGCAGTATTTGAGCACCTTAGACCAGCTGTTTCACATGAAACCCACTTCCATGGGCCAAAATCTCAGGAGATTTCGGATGTGTAATAATGGTTCCTGTTTGGTTTTGGGTCCCACACAGACGTCAAACTACCAAGACAGTTCAAAGACTTTAGATACAGAGGTTCTACTTTGGACCGATCTTTCTTCCTTTACCAAAAAATCACTTTTTAGATCATTTCCACTGAAGTCATTCTCTGTACATCTGTCTACTTCATCAGTATATTTCCAGTGCGTTCTTTGTTGCACACTGTTTTAATTAGTGTTACAAAGTCTTGTATATTCAGCAAAAAAACCTACAAAATATGACAAATGTGATTAAATGTTTCAGTTTTGAGAACATCAGCTTAGGTAAGCTTTTACACAGTAAGGCATTAATAATCTTTTGCATACGATATAAAACAATTTTCTGTGATTGATTAAGTGCGTGCCGATCTTCACAACGATAACAATGGATGAACACTTTACTCATTGTGTAGGCAGATACAGTCAGAGAGATATACATAAAAAATTACCATAGAATTAGGAAGTAAATAAATGTGTAAGTCAAATATTTGTGCTTTTATCCCTGTAATCTAATGATGACAAAGTTTATCGGATATTTTACATTTTACTCAGCAGCAATCATGTGGTTATCATTGACAGATGAAAATAGAGAAGAACTGGGTTATGAATTCCAATAAATAAAGCATTTGACTGAATTTGTATGCATCAGCATGTACGTGTTTGTTATACTCTAAATGAAACAGTTGGATACAAAAAAACCCTCCAGCTTCCCAAATGAAGTAACCGAGGTTCTTGTTATTAAAAGTTAATGTTATCATAATGTGTCTGGTGTGTATACACACCACTGCTCTCTACTGGGTTAAATCAGAAATGCTTATCTTTGACTGTAAATGCCTATACCGCAACTAAGTGAAAATGATTTTTTCTTAGCTCACTTGATAAGAATTTGTTTACAGAACAAGTAACAGGTTTTAATCCTGATGCTTAGCATAAATTAAGGTGGCCATCTTGTGTAACCTAGTGACAACGATCTCTGTGTAGGGCAATTGCACCTCAACTAGTATTACTATAAAGCAGACCTAAAATTACATTAAGAATTAAAAAGGCATTTTTTTAAACAGCTCCTACTCATTTAAATGGTATGAGCTACCCATTCAAACTGACTGCGTCTTTGTTTCATGCCTCTGGTCCCCATAGGCAGAGCCATCCCAAACACCAAGCAGTTCAAAGAAGCAGATAATTAACTACTGCCTATTGTACAAATTGCACATTTTCAATTAATGTTCTACCTCACAGGCAGGGCAGTTAGTTTTAATCAGTCTCATGACATCAACTATTGTGGTTACTGTTCTCAGATACTAGAAGGCACCTTGATGGTGCCATGCAGGCAGACTGCAGCACGTAGCCCTTCAATGGGTCTCAGCTGTGCGCAGTGCTCCTTCCGAAACGTGAAAAGCAAAAAGTTACAGGACAACAGAATCACTGGAGGTCACACTTCTTGGGAGACTCTGTGTAAACGGAGATCAAATGTTTTTTAGTTGCTACGTTCATGGTTTTCAGAGCTTCAGGCCTACCCTGTGCCATTAAAGATGATGTCAGAGCTGAGATGGACACAGAAAAGACTCAGAGCCATTTGGGCTTGGTGTCTGGCTTGCAGCACTTCAGACCAACCTTGAGGGTACCCTAACAAACTTTGGTGGCCCCCTAGAAACTGCCAAAAGGCTTTCCTTCTTGCTTTCTTTGCGTCCTGCACTGATCACAGATTAGTTGGTATAAGAGCCAGGGTTAATCTCTTTTCTTTTTTTTTCTTTTTTTTTTTTTTTAAATAGCCTTAAAAATTTCAACACTCCAGTGAATTAAAAATATAAAGTCTTTGGGATTGGGGTGGAGGTTGGAGAGGGAGGAGAGAACAGAAAACTCAGGGAGTAGAGCAAAGAAATACACTTCATTTTCACAAATAAGAGAATGACCTTTATAATGCAGTCGGAGCCTTGCTTCTTGTCAGTTATGGGTCAGTGCCCTATTACTGTATTGCCCACACACTATTATTGCAGCAATGCAATTGCACCCCTAGAGGGAGGTTGTGTCAACATTTCTATTACAAACCCCTCTTTCCAGAAGGTTAAAGCCTGCCTGTCAGCAAGGAAATAACTTTATTAAAAACAAACCCTGATAAAAATCCACTTGGCCACTTTCAAATGACTACAGCCGTGTCCCAGCATAAGAAACATACTGGGTTCAAACGCTCTCATGCTACTTCGGAGTGGTTTTGCCCAAAACCCTCCCTCGGCCTGGCTGCACCCACGAGGCACAGGGAGGGGAGGTGCCCAAGGAAGGCCCAGGTTTCCTGCAGTTCTTCACGACTTTAAAGCCCTGGGCCCTCCCTGGGGAGGCCAAAGCCTGGAAAAGCCAAGGAAGGTGAGATTTTCTCAGACACCCAGCCCTGCACCAAGCTCCAGGCCCTCTGTGAGCTGGAGACCAGAGTCAGAAGCCCAGGGAAGCGTTTCACTTTACCACAGATGTCTCCAGATGTCTCCTGCTAGTAGAGGTTACTTTTGCTCCTAGTATGCATGTAGCAACAGTGACCTTATGAGTACAGACCACCTATCCCTAATTTTGGGTGAAGGCTGGGGTTACAAATACATGAATATAAAAAGAATTATACTAAATCTGGATTTGGCTCTATTTGTTTAAAAAAACCCATAAACATACATTGAAGCCATACACAAAAAAAAGCTTTTAGAGGACTCAAAGGGGTCTTTCTGTTGTAATAGGTACATTTACTTGGATTTCAGTCCAAAAAATCCATTTTATATGTGTATCTGACTGGTAGATATACATATCCAGGCAGCTTTTTAGGGAGTCAGTTTCTTATGTGTAAATAAGAAATGTCATTTTTTAAGATCTAATAAAAAAATCTTTAAATCAAGTACTTTATATTCAAACCTCCCCCTTTAAAATGAAAACAAGAGCCTGAAACTGGCCAAACCAGAGGAGCTATTTATTCTACAGTGCAAACTCTCTCACTTTATGGGAATTTTCTCCTTAAGATAGACAGCTAAATAATAAATAAATAAAATAAAATAAACGGTGACATATTAAAAAGAAGAGGCTCAGTTCAAAACAACTGAGGTTCAGACGTACTTCCCACTATGTCTGCTTTGCTTTAGAGACGTCTTGCTCACAAATAAAAGCACCTTAGACCAAAACTTTGGGTCAAAACAGGGCCAAAAGAGTAAGCCTACAACACAAGCGCACAACAATGGAATAAACGAGTTTCTTCCTAATATAGAGTTGAACTGGAAATTGTGGTGGCCTCATATAACATTAGAGAACTGCAGGTCCTTGTGAAATATTAACAAAGTAGAAAATCCCAGGACAAGACCCTGGAAAGAAGAATATGCCAGCATAAGGAGGGATCAGAGTACACAGCGTGGCTCCTCAGTTTGCCCCCTGAAAACTGTGTGCAAATTAACCACTGCATCCTCTAAATCCCACCCCACTTGGCAGCAAGAACAGGAAAGGATATGCCAGATACTGCAGGAGGCTCTGCTCCCCAGTCTACTCACAGGCATTGCCTAAGCACCAGGCTAATGTCACAAGCAGGAAGAGGAAATGCAGGATGAGGAGAGAAAAAAATCTCCTTTTTCGATTCTGATCACTGTGATTATGGGTTGTTTTTCATGAATCCCCAAGACTGCTCTGTAAATACAGCATCCTCTGATGACAGTGAGACCTGCAGGTGTCTAATGGCTACTCCACAGCTCTGAGGATTTTGCATTCTTCCTTTTCTTCCCATTTCTTTTCTTCACTTAAGTGTCGAAATCCTGAATTCTGACATTAGGCTTTTTACCAATTACATGATCTCTCTCTGCAGATCTGGCCACTTTCAACACAATCAAGAGCTTTTCAAGTAAATAAATCCTTAAATTGTTTAAAGAACTATCTGGGCAGATCTGCAAGTTGTGACCCTTTCTGTATGGTAGTGTGGCGGTGTAGTTTAAGCACTGGTTACAATTCTGCAGGCCCTTCTGAAAGCCCTCTTACAGACAGCCACATAACATCAGAGTCTATAAGCAATACTTTAATGTCTGGATCAAATACACAAATGAAATTTGAAGGAACGAAGGCTGATTCAGGAATGCAAGATCCATTAAACTATGCAAGTATGCATGAACTGTAAAAAGTGGATCCCATACACATCAGCTATAGCCCTTAGCTGTTAGCAGGTGTGAATCAGTCAGTTGTACAATTCATTTGTCTACCTAATTGCACTGAAGATAGGCTTTTACTTTGCCTATAACATCACTAATGAGTAGGTTTTCAGTTCGATCTAACTAATTAATTCTTGTTAACTTCCTTTGCATTGCTGTTCTTTTAATTTAACCAGAGACAGCACCAGAGTTGCTACTAGTGTTTAGTCTCAACTAGATTACTCCTATTCATTAAGGGCTGTAATTGTTGGTCATACCCTCCCAAATGGTCATTACAACCTCTGGCTTGCATATTGAATAACAGCAATTTCCTGACTCCAACAGACTCTCATGTGAGGGAGGAGAAAATGCTAATAAAGAAAGAATAAATGATTCTGTGCTTCATTCAGTGCTGTGTAGATTTTCTTTACAGCAGAAATTGTACGGAGGTGGTAAAACGGGTTTCTTGCAGGCCCCCTACCTCCACCCCGAGTGAAAACAATAAGAACCAAGTCAAGCATTCCCTGCTACTGTGATTACAGCATCCGTAAAAGTGATTATATGGCTGCTGTAATCAACTTCAATGAAAGCTGCCTGTTAGAGCTTCAATAATTACTCATTTCTGTTAACAGCTTGCTTTCAGTTTAGTACTTTGAGGCCTAGGAAAGAAAAAAAAAAAAAAAAAACAACGGTGTTTTAATAAAAGATCCTGTGAGCGCAGTATTTTGGGGGGTAAGAGTTTGTGTGTGGGCAAATAAAAAAAAATGCACATGCAACTTTTGTCCTGTTCTCAATAGCAGCCCCTTTTCATTTAAGCTCAGAATCTTTTTAACCAGCAACAAGCACAAGTTCATACAGGGTTCAGTCATGTACTGAATGTTTACTGAAGGAGGCACAATAGTTTAAATAAAGTGGCGGTTTTAAATATTTTACCCATTTCTTTAAACAAATTGCCAATCCTTAAACTCTGTGTTAAACACATTTCAAAAGCAAAATACCACAAAACTCTCTTTCAATAAAACCACTACTTTTGTCATATTATGCCTCCTCCTTCCTGATGCATTTTGTTTCTGCAAAGCTCTGTAGAAGAATGGAGCTTGCAGAAGTTAAGGGCTCATTTTTAAAACAAAACAAAAGAACCGTTTAGTCTGAGATTAAAACAACACAGGTCACCATTGCCCTCCAATGTTTGATGTTCTGCAGAGCAATACCGCAGGTGGGAGGGAGGCTGCCTTGCGGAGGTAAGGCTGACCACCACTTCCACCCCAAACTTCAAGTCCCAGTCAACCTTTTCCTGAAGTTCATATAAACCTCAAACAACAAGATGCACAGAAACCATTCCTCTTGCCTGGATAACTCCATGACCACGATTTTACTTTTCCACTTCTTCTGAGCCAAAACCCGACAACAACTAAACAGAAAGGTGGCTCTCCTAGTGCTCTAGGGGCAGCTAAGATATTAAAATAAAATGTTCTACATCTTATAAGAAACACATTGAAGTCTGCATTAGCATAACTAAGGCTGTATTGCTGGAAAGACTTTCTTCCCCCAGAATCCCAAACTCCTCACTTTGGGGAGGTTTGCAGTAACATTGCCAGCAACCTCAGGGCCAAGTTTCCCAAAGGAGAAGTCCAGTGCTGGCAAGAGGCCCCTGCAGGAGTCCAACAGGCTATGCATGCAGGCTGCTGGGGGCAGGAGGACGGGACTTGATGCGAAGAACTCACGGCTCCTCCCTTGAAGCAGGATTGTGCCCCCTGCAAAGACTTGGAGCTGATGGCAGCGCTTGTACGGGCCATATGGAGGCTGGGGGAACAAAGCTGCCCCTAAACTACAGATCCCAGGGGGATGGAGCTAGCGGCTGCCTCACCTCGTACGTGAGGCTAGAGTAGCAATCTTGATCTGATGCAAGAATGGGAGGGGAAACACTCTCAGCACCTGATCAGCAGCATCAAGGAGAGCTCAGCTCTGTCAACAAAGCATTTACTTTTTAAAAAACTGCCTTGGCCCAAAAATGCATAACATGCTCTCTGTCCTCAATTAGTTTATCTGATAGATGAAGTAACAGAAAAAATGTTATTAATGTCTTGAATGCAATACAGTGCATGACATTTACATAGCATCTTTCATCCTGAAGGATTCCAAAGCACTTTATAAATGATATGCTTATGGAAATCGCTTCACTGTTGGAATGGAGCCAGCACTGGGGTTTAAGGCAGCAGCCAGCTGGACAAATGTTCAGCAGCATTTTTGGTCAAGGACAACAGTTGGAATTATCTGCTCTTACGAAGAGTGACATGAGTTATAGAGAGCCTAATTTTCCTTGGTACCTGCAATCGGTGCTTTATCGTGCATGTACTAACTGTTTGGTTGCATCGACTGTAATTTCCATAAACCTTTCACTATTTCTGAGGGCAGAGCATGCTCAGAGATCACACAGGACTGGAAATTGCTTTCCCTAGCAGACCATCAGAATGCAACTCTGCTAAGAAAGGAGGAACAGTCCATGACCTGTGCATTGTACCAGCATTTGCTGCCCAGATATGGGTCTTAGTGTGGGGCAGCATCCTCAGTTGGCACACCCCCATGTACCTGAATGGATCTGTTCTGAAGCAGATCCTCTGGGGTCCCATTTCAAAAATGATTCCATTTTACAATTTCATTTTCCTCTTCTTGCAAGGTACCAAGAAATCTCGAAAAAGCGTATCATGAACATTTACAAAATACGTTATTTTCCTGTGCGTATCAGAGGATGGATTCCTGGTGCTGCTCTTCTCTTTTTGACTCTTATGTGCATGGTAGAGATGTAGCACCAGTTTCATCATCCTTTCTTCTTCTCCTTTTATGCAAGAGACTTCACTGAGAGCAGTCAGCTTTCTCCCCAGGGCAGAGGCTATCTGAGAAAGTCCAAAGTGCTCCTGAAGTCTACGGGCCACTGGTGTGAGATGGCGAACCCTTTTATTTGCTTTGCGTTGTGTGGAGCAACCAGTGCAGGTCAATACCTGGCTCTCAGAGCAGTGCATCTGTCACATCCTTCTATTACCCCATTTTATTCAGTCTTGATTTAAATGTGGTGTGGTTAGACCAAGATACTCAGACACAAAAGGGATGTGAAAAACAGCGATCATAAATTTTGAAGCTATTTGGTACTATATATTCACCCCAAAAAGATGAAACCTGATCTGATTTTATGTGTTTTCTTTCTCTGAAAATAATGGCGGGGAGTTGCAAGACCTCATTCAGAAACTCCCACCACGCAGGAACTGTCAATAGATTAACTGCAGGACAAGGAACCCATGGAAAGCCACCCAGCTGTCTGCGTAGGCAGCCCCTCTGGTACAGATTAGCAAGAGTTGCACTGAAATTAGTAGGAATCTTTTTTTTTTTTTTTTTTTTTTTACTATCTTGTACCTGAAGTTAAGACATTTTTGTAAGTATTTTAAAATTAAACAAAATTATAAACCACCCTTTTGTTCTCTTTGACCTCTCCAGTGGGTTGGCTCTGTAACAGAATGACAGAGGACAAATTTTGTGTGGCTTTGGCTACAGGAATGGAGATTTTCTCTGGCCTATATAGAGCAGTAAAAGAAGATTCAATATGGCCCATAACTGCCAAAGCATCATAATTTAACTTATTATAACCTGTCTCCAGAACTTTGTGTTAAACAGACTAACACACAAGCCCCAAAACTCTTAAAGCAACTATTGTGCTATATATTAGGAGAGTGCTGTAAATAAAATGCTTATACTTGTCAGAATAAAGCTGAAAAACTTGAAAAATGCAGGACATAAGTTTTCTCGAGGACAGCCACTTTTGCAAACTACCGTAACAAAATTCAGCATTAAACTTTTCACCATCACTGACAAATAGGAAGGCTTGATTGAAAGTCCCGGGGAGCTGGCTGGGAATTGTGTTTTCTGCTCCACAAATAGCTTGCACTGTGTCCCACAGGTGTTAAGGTAAAAGTAAACATTAAAAAAGAAATCTTGAGCCATGATCTAATTTCCTTTAACACGCAGGAAACCTACCCCCACAAATAAATGTTTTAGAAAACGAAGCATGAAAACTTTCTTTTTGGTTGTTAGTGACAGACCACTGTGCCCAGCACCAGCATCAAGGACAAGAGGTATCAAAAGCTGCAATTCCTTTCTTTTGGTGGGGGAAAGCAGTAACACACAGGTGTCTCTGGCGTCAGCTGGAACTCAGACCTTCCAACCCACCGCCAAGGCAGACAAGTAAGCTGCGGCATTCTGACATATATTCTTCTTAAGACTAGACTGTCTTTAAATCTTTTAGCTTGAGGAGATGATTAAGGCAGACTGAGTGGTGTTAGGTGTAAGAGGTATGCAAAAAGCAATATCTTTCTGCAGACCAGCTTCTGGCTATTGGATAGAATTACAGACATTGAGATCTTCCCAACAGCCCAGCTGTTTTTTTTTAAGAAAAGAAAAAATCCCTGAGAGGATAAAATTGTTCTTTTTTCTATAGTCTTAGTGATTCCATTGGCTAGATGACCTATATTCTGACAAAGAAAGAATTATGCAACACAGATCTTTGCCTGTGTACATGATCATTAAAACGATGTTAATAGAATATTTGATACCTTTTTGAGAGGTGAAGTAGGTGTGAATGACAGAGAGATCATTTCTACATACACAGGTTGGCTTACAGTACAATTGCCTGTATTACCTTAAACATACCATAAAACATGCAACTCCTACATGAGCCCCTTCACTCACAGGTTTTAATTGCTCTGCGGTGCTCTCATTTACAGATGGAGAAGCTATACACAGAGAAGTGAAGCCACATGGTCCAGGTCACAGCGCAGGGCAGTCAAGCAGCAAGGAATGGTGCTGTCCTCTGGTTCCCAGCCAACTGGACCACTTGGAGAAACTTACTGCAACTGTCCCTTTCACTCCACAACATTTCTGCTTTTAGAGAGATATAGGCTAAATGAAATGTTTTCAGTGACTGTTTCTAACACATTCTGCAACAAAACCTGCATAAATTGCACTTGGAAAGATGTATTTGGTATCAGTTCCTGCAGTAGAACTACCCTGTATGGCATAAGACCCAGGTAACACTGGGTGACTTGTGACATCTTTTTTTACCTGCTCCTTAATGTACCTATAGCAGCAGCAGCTGCCAGTGTCACAACCCATGAAACCTATCATAGAAATGAAACCTGTCAAATATTAATTTTAACTGCCAAATATGCACCTTAAGAAGTATCAAGGAAAGCACCTACACCAACAGTAGGACAGGGTCTGGATACATGGCCTATTGCTAAGTTGAGTAAATAGGCCCCAAAATAGGCATGACTTTCTATTTAAATCCAAGAGCTTGAATCACATCCAGCCCCAGAGACGAAGCCAGAGCTGTGCAAGTGGAATGCATTCAAACTGGCCCGCACTGCCTCGCTGGCAGACCTCAGGCTTTTGTACAGCGCGGCGTGGAGAACAACGCAGGAGCCCAGCTTGGAAGGGGCAGCATGGAGGATTATTCTGGGCAGTTGAGCACCACCAAGACATCTCTTAGCTCAGCACAGAAGGGACAAAAAGTGGAAGGAGTTATTATTGTGACCAGAAGCTCTTGGGGTTAAAGAGAATGTCAATACCAATGGCAAAATATGAAAAAGACTGCATAAGGACATGGAAGACACAGTTACTCGTGTACCAATTAATGATGCCACCAGGAGCACAGGTGGTAAGCATTCTGCCTTCCTTGGAAGAAGCATTTACTAGTAGCAATGGTTAATAAGGAATTCAAAACCTTCCAGCTGATGCCTGACCAGCCATGAAGGACACTTGTCCAGTTCATGATAACGGCTTACAGCTTGCTGCCCATTCCAGACCTCTCAGTATAGTTTAAAAGTCTGCCAGGGAAGATGATGTGCGTCATTCCTTGCTTTCCTACTGCCCCCATGGAAGCAACCAAAATAGATGATATTTGCTCATTTTTGGCCCACAATGAACCTCTCAGAGAGAAGTAATTAGATTACTTCTAAGTGGAGAAGGTGCACATTCATCAAATAGCTGATACTACCAAACCATTCCATGGGCAGGCCTCCAACAGCACTCCATGAGGAGCACTCAAAAATCTCAGTGTGAAAGAACATTATTACATATAATAAAAAAATAGTGAAATGTCAAGAATCTTTCTGCTGCTGGCGACCTGGACTTGGACTTAATGATCCTTAATGGTCCCTTCCAAGTTGGGATATTCTATGATTCTATGATTCAACCTCAAGTAAGATTTCATTAGCTAGAAGACAACCTGTGTTTGGTTTGTGGAGGCTGTGAAGAAGAGATAGTATATTTATGTGGGAAAGCAGGGGATTTCCCTAACAGCCTCTACAGTAAGCTGTGTTTAACAGCTGAACATCATCTCCTTACAGAAAATTTAAAAAAATCTTATTTCTGTCAGTATCTATGCTCTCACAGCATAAATGAGAGCATGCTCCAACAGAAGTACCAGGAAAGATAATATGGCATCTCTGACTTTAGTAAGAAGATACCAGTGGTCTAACTATCATCCATATTCAGAACCCTGGTTAAGCAGTAGCTCAAAAACACATTATGGAGATTTTCTGAGTGAATTCTTTTTTTTTCAACAATGTTTTATGATGTTGTTCTGGATGTAGTCACCATTGGCACAACATCTGGCAACCCAAGAGAGAACAGTATGAATGGCAAACTTGGAGATGTAACTTGCTCCCTTTTCCAGGTCACTAATGACAATGTCGAACAGAACCTATCCCAGCAACAGCCCCTGGGAGAGGACACTGCCAACTCTTCCCTATAATGAAAAGCCCTGGTTATGCCTTACCATTTGATTACTACCCTTTCATCAGATTTCAGACTGTAAAAGAAACTTCTTCCAAAATCAGTGCAGAGTGGGCCAGTGTGGCAGGATTTCCCTCTGCAGAAGCCGTGATGACTCCTTCCCAACACATCATGTTTAAAACTGTGCTCAGTGACCTTCCTCTCTGAGACAGACCTGCCCATTTTACTAGGGACAAAAGTCAGAAACAGTGGCATGTATTTCCCAAGATCTTTTCTACAGCCTTGTTTTTTTAAACATCAAAGAGAAATCAGAGCCATGAACTGTTTGTATTAGTCCCAGTATTAGGACAATGCCCATGTGAAAAGCATATGAATGCCCATTTGAAAACCAACATCATCAGTGAGGCAAAAGTTATTCACTAAGACAAGTTGAAATGCCATAAGGATAAGCCAGGCATTGCACACCACGCAGACACACGTCCTCCAGCAATGCCACTACTCTACCTAATGGCAGAGGTGTATACACGTTCAGGTAATGGGTTTGTGTGCTACTGCGCTACCTATATGCAGTTGGGTTTTTACAAGGGAGGGAAAGCAGACTTGACCTGCCAACAAGCTAGCCCTTCCATATCTCCCCCTCCTCTGGCTAGTGCTGGCCCCACCTGTATTGCTGGTGTCACTTCTTTCTCACCAGCAGCATGGTACCCTACACCAAATTTAAAGTATTAGAATAGTTCCAGTACAGGTCCCAAAATGAAAGTGATGCCCACAGATGGCAAGGAGACGGGGGTTATCACTTACCCTTGTTGAAGGCTGGTGCTGAGGGTCTGTGAACTGAACAATAAACTGTTATTGGCTTGGAATCAGATCTCAACTAAAACAGCTTCAATCACAGCTGGATCTGACCCAGAACAGATTCAAACATACTGGTTCAATTCCCTGGTTATAAGTGTATTCTTGTAATGATGAGTTGTAATCAGCAATTAGGAAGCCTTCACGGCAAGGTAGTGCCAGAATTCATGTAAGAAGGTCAGGCCTGGGCCCCGGTCTCATAAAAATTCCTAACCGGAATAATAATCTCTATGTAGAGCAAACATTTCAATATTGACACAGCTAAAGCACAGCAGAGATGGAGGAAAAAAAAAAAAGCAGGAAGCATTTGTAATTTATATGAAGACAACAAGATACACATGTTCCTTAAAATAAAGTTTTTATAGATTCTATTGGGCACCATGGCAGTTGTATAGTCCTTGTATTAATCCCTAGCTATATTCTGTGGGGTATATCAATAGATTTAAGTATTTATGAGCTACAAATGTGACAGGAAACAGATACACCCTGTATAAGTAATATATGGTTCTGCCAGTACTCCTCATAAGCACGCTATTAATGTTCTCAGCTAAGCTCAGATAAAAGATACTTAATGAGCGAAAGTAAAGCTTTAAAATTTCTAACATCTCCTCTTGGGGAATCTTCTCGAGAGCTTTCTCCCTAACAATTCACCTCCAACACCTGATCAGGGTTTCCAGATGACTCCAAAGAAAACATGGCTAATCCACTCCTCTCTCTTAGGCTTCTGTGTAGCTGTAGCCCAGCTCTTCACTGACAGTTTTGACTCTTTTGTTGACAGATTTCCAGTCTGAAGTGTCATTTGGGACAAGATCATCTTCAAGAAGGTTCTGAATGTGGAGAGAAACAAATGCTGCAGTTTGTGTCAGGGTGAGGGCTACATGCTGCTTCTGAAAACACCAAACAGAAATGTGGAAATGAGCCATGGACATGGAAAGGACTTTTAATTGGAGAAAAAAAGTTATGAGAAAAGACTTCATATCTATCCTGGAGTCATCATAAGACAAAGTGCATTCTTTTCAGCTCTGGCTAAAAGGCAACTTCTTCAGTTTACAGTTGTTGATTTCCCAAGAGTACTTTTCTGCTGGGATGTTCTACTTTACATGCCATTTTTTAAGACTACAGGTCACAACAATATTTGTAAACAATTGTTTTAATCAAGTTGAGGAATTTCTCTGTCTATAGGTTGGATGACAACAGCTCACACTCTCAAGAATTTTCCAAGAATGTTGGAAGATGTCTTCTGGAGTGTGTTGGTTTTTTTTGTCATTGTTTTTCTTTTTGTTTTTGTTTTTAATGGTGCAATCCTGTCTTTCCCCACCTAGCTGAATCAGCAGTTCCTTTCTCATTATACTATCACCATCCCTATGTCATCCTACCAACTGTCAGCTAAAGATCTGTTTCATTTGCCTGCAAGATGCAATGCACAAGAAACAAAATAATTAAATAAAAAGTAATGATTTTGCAAACTTGTAATTGTTTAATTCCCTTCTGAGTAATAAAATTTTGTAAAAGGAATATGAACAAGCTGAAAAATAAGGGTATGGCCATCTGAGCTTCTTTTTGCTTCATTTGAGAAAGAAAACACTAATAATAAGATGTTTGAATAGAATGAAGTCTCCTTTGATTTATCTCATTTCCCCAATTTTACAAGTAGGAAGGATAGAAGAATGTATTCATGAAACTTAAGCTATTGGCCTCACATAACAATGCTCTAAACCTTTGGAGGTGCTGGTTGCTTAGGACCTTGTAATTCCAAGTTCACATTTGACTCAGATCAAAGAAGCTTCATACAAAACATCCTTGTGTAGACACAGACATACTGAAAGGGCAGTCTTTCTCTGCAAGGCCTTCTTAACTGAAATACACTTCTCTGTCTCTGGCAGATCCCAAATGTGTTAGTCAAACACGGAGCATGAGCTGAAACAACCTACTTCAGGTTACTTTGCAGAGAAAAATGGAGTGAGGGTGATGGTGTGTCAATATTAATGTTAGGATGTTATAAAAGTAGGACTCATTAAGTTGGGTTAGAGGAAAAGTTCGTCTGATTGGACATTTTTTGGTACTTGGTTTCCAGGAAACATGGGCCTGACGGCCAGGCTTTCAAATGTGTTAAACTGTGCTGGATATGTTTTTCCAAAGTACCTAAAGAAGTTGTGATCCTGACTTCTGTTTCAATCAGTGGGGTTTAAGCACTTAGCTTCAGTGGCTTTGAAAATTCCACCAAGCATTTGTCTTTTCAACCACCTAAATAAATATTTTAGAGAATCTTTTGACCTATGACTTATGATGTATGTGTTACAGAAAGAGAAATAAGAAAAAAGTGAGAACAGAGAAAAAAAGGGGTTTTAAAATAGAAGCTGGGCTTTTTTCTAGCACGGTTAGTAATGTTCAGAGGCTGTGGGTGAGTGGAGGCCTTGGCAAAACCTGAGCTATTGCACTGCCACATATGAGCAAGTGCCAGAGATGCCCTTTCTATGGCAGTTGCCTTTGATCTTCTCAATCACTGTCTAGGCAAAAATAACTACCGATTTGTAGCTACCAATCAAGCCACCAACAGTAGATAGAGAAAAGTGCTGAACAAAAAAAAATAAAATCCTTCCTCTGTTGGCATTAGTACTTCACACAAATTTCACTACATTTCCCAATCTCTACAAAAATAGGCAAGCCATGTTCAGTTCAGTCAATCTAAACCATGTGAAAAATCTTCCTGGCCTCCAGGGACAGAGAACAGATTGCCCATTGCAACAAGGAGCGGAGACAGGAGTGATGCTGACTCTGAAGAATCTCATCATCACTTCTTCACAGAAAAAGGAAAGTCTGAGAAGAACTTCTTTAGTTTCCCACCTCATAAGCATGCACACAGATTTGGCCAGGCCTAGGGTGTATTCAGATCTGGAAGCAATCTTCCTCATGATCTTAAGAGGTACAGAAGATAGAAGAGTATCAGCATGCCATAGGGGTTAAATCTGAGACAGCATGTGCCCACTCAACCCAGTCACAGGCATTTTCTCAGTATGAAGCATTACCACCCTCATCACTTGGTTTGACCAAGCCAGGCAGAGAATGACAAGAATTCTTAAATTTCTGCTGCTATGGCATCCTACATAATTGCTACAGATTCGGAGATAATAACGTCTGGCTACCTGTAAGAATGCAATTAAAATCTCTAGTAGATCACTGGCATAAGTTTGTAGGAGCTGTACAACAGCAGAAAAGATGACCTTTCCTGTTATTGAACAAAGATTATATCATCATGCACGCAGAGCCTAAAGCCATCCTTGTTCAATGTATAAAGTATCCCTTACACTAATAAGCTACGAGAAAACATATCAAAGTTTTGCTTTAACAAGTTTAAATGAAAAAACATCTGGTCTCAAAGGAGACTACTGTTTCAACGTACTATACTTAACATTTTTAAAATGGATTTAAATATCACATAAAAGATATGCAAAGGACTTAAAAATTGATTAAAGCACATACAGATTTCTGCAGAAACAAGGAAGTGTCGTTGTGAGCATTGTTTCAACAGTGTTTATTAACTCTCACGTTGCTAAAAAATTACCTAATGGAAAGGTTTGCAGTCTTAACCAAATCAACTGTTTAGCTATATTACCTCTTTATTTATTTCTATTGTTTATTAATCTAGCAAGAATCTTGATTCCAGTGTAGGAAAGTATGCTCAGTATTTAAGCTAAGAGAGGCCAATCACTTATGTCTAAGTTGTATGTGGCTCTGGCTCCAGGTATAGCTTTAATTCATTTGTCCCATTGAACTGGATTTAGCAAGCTCGAATAATATTCAGCTTCAGCCCTTCAACAATGTGTCTCTTGATTCAGTATCTTTTAAATTAATTCAGAAACCTGCACAGTTTCAAGAGAAAATGATTATCTTATCATCCTCTTGATTTTTTGATACAGTGAATAATAGAGCTATTAAAAATGAGTAAGATCAGGAAACTTAATTGATTAGTCAGTTCTGGGAAATCAACATGTTTGCATAAAAGCTATGAAAAAACGAAACAAAAGCTATATTTCCTTCCAACTCTATGATATTAGATAAATACTGTAATAAAATAGCAGATTAACAATTGTTTTCCTTCAGTTTTCTTTTGGCATCAGATAGAAGTTACTTTATTTCTTACATTTTTCACCAAACGTATGTCCATGCAAAGTAGAAAGGATTATTCAACCAAAGTAGAGAACAAGTAATAAAAATTACTGCCAACGTCTAGGTACAGTATGACTTACTAGGACAGCAAATATTCCTTACAGGAATATAAAAGATTCCTTCTATGATGAACCCGCTCATTTTTCCAGTGGAATCAGTGGCAGAACTGGGACAGGGGATACTTCTTCACCTTCAGCATCTATTCACCCATAGCTGTTAGCATTTCAAGCAGTATTACTGGTGCTGTCAGCAGTGCGTGCAGTGGGCTCCATGGTCACCTCTTGAGACCTTCTTTACCAGAATTAGCACAGATCTTTTAGAATAACCACTGAGATTAATGAATGCTTTCTAGTGATAAGCAACCCATCACAAATGTTGAACTGTAGCATTGGTCGGCTACCCTGACTGTTAAAAATCTAAAACTTCTGATGAGATGGAACTTATTGAACTTGGATCTCCTTAAACTTTGTCTTGCTCATCCTATAGAGCTTCCCCTCAAAATTCCTTTCCCAATATTGATGCTGACTGACCATGATCAAGAGATCCTCTTTACATGCCTGTCAAACAGAGTTATATAAGGAAGTGGATTTCTCCTAATTTTCTTCATTGTAATGAGCCCAGGAATGAATGTGTCAGTCTTCTTCAGCAGAGCTTACACTCCTGAGAGCAATGTGTCAATGGAAAAAAAACTGCTTTGCTCCTAAAACTCCATTCCAATGCCTCGGAGCACTCATCTCCTCATCTACCCCCTCTTTTATAATCTATTCTAATACGACTCCCCAAATTGCATTTGATTGCTCTTTTCCTTTGTTTTGACCTTCAGCAAAGTCCACAGGCCTTGAACACCGCGGGAGGAAACAGGCAAGTCAACTGGTCTGAACAATGTGTGAATTAGGGCAAGACCATTATAACTTCTAATTTCAAGCAGCAAAATCCTATGTCTGTGAGTCATCAGATCAATTCCATAAAACAAATACAAAATACAAAGAAGACAATACACTGGAAACATCTGCTAAATATACTGATTTATGCCACCCAGAAAGTTGCCAAATGTTAGATTCCTGCTGAATGTTGTTCAGTTATTTCAGTGAACTCTAGTCAATGTAATTATGGGCTTTATTAGAGGATTCACATATTGTCTTTATAGCTTCAACATCTATTTCTGCTTCAGCTAAAATTCATGAAAACACATTCCCATCCTTAAAATGCACTGCATGAGGCACGTTCTGGGTCAGAGTCAACTCTCACACAAGTAAATCTGGATTAACAATATCCACAGAGGCTAATGTACTGGTACTTGCACAAAGCAAATATTAGTGAAAATGGACTCAGGTCCACATATTTTAAGGCAAAGAGCTCCACCTTACTGAACTATACAAAATCCTTGAATGTGGGATAGAGCAATGCAGAAAATGAAAATAAAAAATTAATGCTCCCCTAAAGAGATAAAAAGGGCAATGAATTAAAAGTGACTTCATTGTTCCATTTTCTTTATAGCAGTTACCATGGAAGGGGATGAGCAG
>NC_045566.1:15742500-15747500 GCF_009819795.1 Aythya fuligula
AAAAGCATTTGCAGGAGCTCAGTCTATTATGGGCACTTGGATACTTTTAGTAGTTGCTTTCTGAAAGCACTCAATAACTCAAGGCTGAAATACAAGCTCAATGACATCTGTACAATTTTAATTATTTTATTTTATTTTTTCTCTTGTTGTTATTTACTGCATTAAGCTTCATGGTGATTTAAATCCATGGAATAAAAGGTTATTAAGCATGCAGAATACTCAGCTCCAGTGATCTATTAGATCAGAAACTCCATGAGCCAAATTTGTCAGAGGTTTATTGCAATGGAGTCATACAATGGCTGCTTAAAAATGCATAAACATGTATTTAACAAACTAAACATGAATGGATGCGATGAGGTTCTTATAGGCCGTGATGCAATAAAATATATTTTAAAACTCCCTAAATAGGTTTTAACTTAATTAGGTCAATGTGTGTGTTTAAAGCTTATACCTCTATGATCAGGTCAATAACTGCTATTCAGGGGACTTTAAAACCTAGATTTGTAAAGATTTCATTTTTTTATTTTATTACTATTATTTTTTTAACCAAAGCAAGTATGAAAACCTGCAGCTGAGTAAAATAAAGGCTAAGGTATAAACCAGACAGGGTCAAGAAATTAGAAGTGAAGGCTTCAAAATTGCAAGGGGCCAAACACAGCATGGGAGGTGTCAGTGTTGTACGTGCTGGACTGCCCTGATGAATTGCACAAGTGAAGGATAAAGTGGCAAAGAGTTCTAACAAGATTTGACCTAACTTTTGATGACTGTGTTTCTGTCACAGCTTCTATTGACCTGGACCTTTTATTTTAAATTAGGAGTCTTACACTTCCATATTTTGTTTTGAATTCGGCTTTTTCTTCCAGACGGACGCAGATCTTAACAGCCAAACTTATAAATTAAGGCAAAAAAAATCAAAGTATCAAATATGTTACCAATAGTTTACTGCCTTCTAAAGCTTTTTGATTCATGCTCTGTTTGCTTTCCCTCTGTGAGGTTTATGGCCATGGGACCTAATTTGCTGGTTTCATTATGTATGTTAGACAAAATCTGTATTGCTAACAGGGCTGAGCCTGGGTCTGAAAGTTTTATTTCTAAAGTTAAACCATTACTGTGTAACAAACAGTTACTCAGAAAATGTACTTGCATCTGTCAGTTCCCTGAAGTCAACAACTGATTTGAACTTTTGTTTTGTATTTAAACTAATTTGATCAGGCAATAACTTTACAAAGCAACCCAAGCCAGTGGTTACTGCAGTACATCACATAGGCCTCCACACACAACCTTCTAGGAAAACAGTTTCTTATCCAAGATAAAGCTGAAAGTGGTGAGGAATAATTTGGTTGGGATTAATGAAAGAGGGAAGGTTGCACGATGGGCAGAGTTTCCCTTGAAGTTTTATGTGCCAGCTTCTCTCTGGACATTTTTGGCATGCTGAAATGCATGCGATGCATGGAAACAGGCTATGTGGCCAGGATCCTGAGGCTTGGAAGGATAGCATCTAGGAACAATCCTGTGCTATTACCTGCAAAGCCAGAGAAAAGCATTGCAGCTACTCACTTGTTTATTTTAAACCAGAAGTTGAGTTTTGGGATATCAGACAAAAATTCATAAGGAACCTCTTACTATTACAGGTATTTGAGTAAAGCACTCACCAAATAAATGTTCAAGGAATGTTGAACAGACAAGAATAGCAAAGCCAGATAAAATCACGACAAAGTTACAGGTATCGCTGGAGTCCAATGGCTGGCGAAAGGGAGCCCTACAAGTTTAAACATAATTATCTGGCACCTAAATATTAATCTCCAAACCAAATCTGGCTGGGAGCAATTTGGGATTTGACAGCTGGTAGCCACACATTATCCTCCCCAAGTGAGCAGCCTACCATGCAGTGCTCAGTCTCGCCCAAGCCGAGCATGCATCTTGCACGTGGCTGTGTGTCTGCAGCCAAGCTGGGAATGGGGCCGTGGAGGTCTGCAGGTGGCAGCTCTGGTGGGTGACTCACAATGGAACCTCCACGCGGCTCAGCCAAGGCAGCTTCTGCATAGTCAGTCTCAAATGCAAATGTTTCTCTGTGGCTTCTGAAAAGAGCAGATTGGGTTTTCATGGGCTAAAATTCAGAGGAGGGACCCAGTCTGTCCTGTGATTATCCGTACTGTTGTTTAGATAGGCTAGAGTCAGGTACTAGGCATGCTCCTTGCTAAGGCAGCTTTTGTAAGTGTGCTGGCGGCTCAGTTTGCCAAGCATATGTAAACAGTTTAAAAATGAAATAACTGTTCTGTATTAAATATATATTTATTTCTCAAAAAAAAAAAAAAAAAAAAAAAAAAAGCAATTGTTTTTCATTATGGGTTGCTTGCATGCCAAACTTCATTTGAGTGAATAAAGATATTGTTGAGGTATAGGATTAAAAAAAAAAAAGCATTATAGTTATGTAAAATCTATGCTCCTGTAATTTAAAACAATGCTACCCTGGAGTTTTAAACTTTCCAAAATGAGGATTTATAATGAAACACCTGACAAAACCCTAGCATACAGATACTAATAAGTTATTCTGTAAACAATGGACCTGATTCAGATTTTTTTTAAAATACCATATTTAGTCTAGTGTGACTGCACTGACTCCAGCGGAGGAATACTTTCCCCCACTTACCTTGTTGTTAGTGGTTGCAATCATGCGTGGTATATAGTAAACACATGTTGGTGGATCTGTATACATGACTTTTTTTCTTAAGTTCTTTTTTTTCCCCCAAGTTCTACATTGACAAAAATGGATAGTAGATGAAGTGGGGTCTCTAACGAGTTAGCCAGAGGAACACTTAATGAGTAAAAACAAATGTGTGTTACTTCAGATGTCATTGTAAATCTGCATTTTTACCTTATAGCTGTTCAGTTTCTCAGCCCACCACCCACTTGCATTAAATCTGCCCAGAGCTCTTGACAACATACTTTTCGGTTTCAGTACAATCCAGTCATTTTCCTAAAAGGATTTAGAGAAGGAATATGTTCTATTTAGAGTTAGCGTGGTGTACAAGCACGTGGCAGTTGTGCAGCTATTCTCAGAGGTTAAAATGGCTCACCGAGGTATTACTGCAGCTGTTGCAGGCCTTGTACTGGCCATAGGTGCTGACTCAGAGAAGGATTTTGTGTCGCAGAATCCTGCTGTAGAGTGTATTTCTAATAAGGCTCATGACAAGGAGATGGCTGCTGAGGTGAGAAGGTACAGACAGAGCTGGTAACTCAGCTGTCTGAGCTACAGCCCAACTCAAAACCTAATGCATGAGGACAGATTTACACTGAAAAAATGACCATGGGGGGACTGAGTCTGTTGTTGCTTCCAGTCATGTAAAAAAATATACATGTATATATAAATGAAGTGAATATCTGGCATTTAGGTAGATGTTGTAAGTTTCCCCACAAAATATCTTCTGCTAAGGACTGGCTGTTTTTTTAAACTTTGAGGCTGGTTTAGATCATCCCATTTCCTGACTAGCTAGTAACAACTTGAGATCATTCAGGTAATGCAAGACTCCAAAACACATCAAAGACCTGGAAGGTGATGGTTACCTTTGTTCCCTGGGTTTTGTGTAAATATTAGAAGGAAGATTCAGGATTCGTAGGATAGCACGTTTTTGGTTTGCATAACATTTACTTCATCCTTACAGACAATGTGTATTACAAAACACATTTAATCAGGGGCATTTTAAAACTTAAGCAGATCAATCAATAGCTACCAGGGCCCTGAGCTACAAGTGGGCACGCCATACACCAGTCACATCATTTCTTCTACTGGTTGGATCACTTTAACCGCCACCACCGCGTTACCTCCTTGTGACACAATGCTCAGCTTTTGAAAGGCAGTGGCAAAGTTTTCAGTAGACCAGTTTGACTGGTATTCAGTGAATACCTTATTCAGCTAATCTACCATTTTCTGCCCTCTAACAAATTTTATCTTCCTAGTTATTTTAGCAGAAAAGAAGCACGCTGCCAGGTATAGTCTCCCTTCAGTGCATACATGCATCTCCCATTAACTCTAGAGGGAATTATGCACACACATCAGGAGAAAAATATACCCCATAGTGATAATGGCTTGCATTTATATAATGCCTTTTATTCCAAAGCACTTTTCAAACTGCTCTATTGCTAATCTGATTAGAAGCTCCATCTGTAGAGTGTGCCTCCATTACTTTGCTCTGCTAGCAAGCATAACATTTTCAACATGGTCTGTGAAAACCCTTTAAAAAGGTGTCACCATGTATTTATGCTCAGGTTTTTTATTAGTGGTGATCACTACTTCTCTTCTTCCCTTCTCTTTTATGCACAGTAAGTAGTAAATGCACACCTTTGTTCAATTTTTACTGTGGTCTGCAAAATCCACAATAAAAAACAGAGACCACACAATATGGCATGAGACATCAAAAAACCATTTGGTTTTGCTCTCAATGAAATCACTTGCCAAATCACCAATGATTTCACTGGCACCCATCACAGTCTAGACCTCAGATGTATTAAGAAGCTGACCCAATTTTACAATAAATCGTGATTAATTTGTAGTACGTATGGAACCAGATAAACACTACTTTACAATATAGGTCCCGAGCAAAGGGAGATGATCTGGATCTTAGCAGTGAGGAAAGAATTTTTCATCAGATGAAAAACTTATTTCATTCTCTCAGCTGTGGCAGGGCTGCAAGTCACTGGTCTGCCAGGAACAGCTGCATGTCCGAGCTTTTGGCATCCAGCTAACAAAGGAGCACTGTATGCTATTGCAGCCGCAATAATATCCCTCAGTCTCTCTGAGGCAACGTGCAGAAGGAAAGACGGTAAGTGCCCTTCCCAGCAAAGCGCACCCATGAACAAAACATCACATTTGGAGGCTTTGGGGCTGGAAGGGTGAGGGAGGAGCAATGTGTACTCGCAGGCAAGGGCTGCTGAAAACTGCACAGTGCTGCTCTATCTCCAAAACAGAGCCTGTGTTTCATAGGTGTACAAGCCATCTGCTT